>NC_068342.1:27200123-27500123 GCF_014633365.1 Diospyros lotus
TATTTCGCCGGCCAGCGGTGGCAGATTGTCGGGAAGAAAAGAAAAGCAAAAGAAAAAGAAAAGAAAAAGAAAAAAAAAAGGAAAGGAAAAGAAAATAGGGCTTTTGGGATTGGGAAGGTCGAGTAAGGTTTTGGCCTACAAAGGTGAGGCCTGATTGAAAGTAAAGCAAGATCGCTATGGGGTTAACAGTGTAGTTCAAAATTTTGAACTTACCCCAATCCCGGCGATTGGATCAACGTCGAAATAAAATCATTCACAAACAAATAAATAAATCTAACCTTTAGATTATCGAATCGTTCACGGATTCGAGCCGTCCAAGCGTCCGGCCTCTAACTCGTGATACGCGGCATGCATCCTGTTGGCAAGGAGAGCGGAATAGGAGTGCTAGCTCCTTCTCCTTTGCGCGGCTTGTGTATGGACGGTAAAAGAACATCCACGTTTCAAATCGATGCAAAAAGAAACGGGAAGAGTGAACGGTAATACGTTTTTCAACTCTTGAAAAATGTCACCAAAAATCACCTCTATTTTGGGCAACCCATAAAGGAATATTTATAGGGAAATATCCTAGGGTTTCTAAAACCCTAATGGATTGGGCTAGCCCATTAATTCTAATTTAATTAGAATCTTAAGTGGGCTTATTCTAGTCCAACTAGAAATATAATTAAATGGCCCAAATCTAATTCAAGCCCAAATATATTTTATTTAATATTTGGCCCAAATCTAATTTAGTCCAAATATAATATTTAATATTTGGCCCAAATCTAATTTAGTCCAAATGTAATATTTAATTTAATATTTGGCCCAAATCTAATTTAGTCCAAATATTAACTTAAGCCCAAATATATTTTATTTCCTATTTGCCACTCCAACAAATAGAAGATTATTAAATTAGAAACTCCTTCCTAATTTAATCAATTGCCATTTTTAGAAAACTCTTTCCATTATGACGACTGCTCGTCATATCGACGTCATTACGTCTATTTGTTCTTTTTCTGTGAGAACCTACGATGGCAAAACTTCTTGCCGAAGTGTCCCACTTAACCATACGTCCACTCTCCTGGTTTAAGCCAGGGACCGTGCCTATTGCGTATAACCCATTAGGCTTCCGAATATGTTGGCAATGTGTTGGTACAAACACATAAGACAAGATTGGCCTCTAGCAAGGCATCATGCCTACCCAATTATTCAGAAGGATTCATAATCCGCAAATAACCTTTCACGAGCATGGTTACCGTGTAATTCGATCCTCTCGTCAATGTATCTTATGTGATCTCAAGTATGGCGATGTGTTGCTTGATAACGATCACATGAGTTTTCTTCGATCTTCCAGATATCTTCACTTAATTAGAAAGTAAATCAATAACTCCTTATTGATCTCTTTCACCATGGCCATGGATTTAAAGTGAATATCCACCGAAGGCGCCTTAGATACATCATCCTCTATCAAGGGATAGACGAGTCCCATCTTGGTTATACACCCATCTCCATAAGCCTCACGATATCCCAACGATCGCCCACATGCAACCTTTGTCTAGGCCCATCGAAACGATGTCAAAGCATACCGGTCTTCTTATGAGATGACCGTGACAATCTCAGGTCCAAGGATTAGTTACACCCATCTCGTATGAGAATTCCATCAACATATAACCAAAATGGATTCCCATGGCGAGTCATGTCCAGTGACACGTTCTCCAACATTGGTCACCTATGTACTTGTTTAGGCATCCCCATGCCTGTGGGTGTGAGACCCCCATTGCTATCACATAGCAAAAAACATAGCACATACAAGTCTTATCGCAATTGTCAATGTCCATTCTTGACATTGCTACTACTTGGGACGTTTAATGATGTCTAGAAACTGTGATGCATCATCTCACATCTTTATAGATTATTCACAGTATACATCATATGGACTTCTATCTAGTTTTATTCGGTTATTACAATAATAACAAGAAACTAATAGAATGAATTCTTGTGAATTTGAATAACTCCTTATTCAAATAATAACATGATTACAATTGTCAGTGTACAACATGCCCAATCTGATTGGGTCTAGAGCACCTACACTAACAATCTCCCACTTGCACTAGAGCCAATCACTCATGTATCTTATACATGATGATCGAACATGACTTTCATGTTTCTCCTGGGACAGAGCTTTAGTCAAGGGATCTACGACGTTGTCATCCATCGACACTTTCTCTATATATGTCACCTCAGCTGATAATCTCCATCATCATATAGTGATGTCGCAATACAAATTTGGTCCGTTGATGAGACCGTGGTTCCTTCACTTACGCGATGGCTCCATTGTTGTCCCAATAACTGTTATTGGATCAACAATGCTAGACACCACTTTAAGTTCATTAGTGAACTTACGGATCCATACAACCTCCTTAGCTGCTTCGAAGGTTATTATGTATTCGACTTCAGTTGTTGAATCTGCCATTGTCTTGTTGGAACTCTTCCAACTCATGGCCCAGCCATATAGGCAGAATATGAATTTCGACTGTACGTGATTTAAAATCATCATGGTCGAATTGGAAACTGGCATCCATGAACCCCTTCATGGTATGCTCTCATTCTCCATATGTCAAAAACATCTCTTTAGTGCTTCACAAGTACTTGAGAATGTTTTTCATAGCAATCCAATGTTTCTAACCTGGATCAACTTGATATCTACTACATATGCTCAAAGTATATGCGATATCAGGCCTCATATATAACATGGCATACATGATCGAGCCAATAGCGAAGGCACATGGTGCTCGACTCATCCTATCTCTCTCATCTTGTGTCTTCAAACACATAGCCTTGGAGAGATGTATTCCATGTGACATGGGAAGACTTCTCCTCTTAGAATCTTCCATGCCAAACCTCTTTAGCACCATGTCAATGTACGCGCTATGGGAGAGTGCTAACAACCTTCTAGATCTATTTCTATAGATCCTTATTCCCAGAATATAGGCTGCTTCTCCCAAATCCTTCATGGAAAAAATATTTTGAAAGCCATATTTTAACTAATTGCATCATGGGAACACCATTCCCTATGAGCAATATATTGTCCACATATAGGACTAAAAGGACCACCATGCTCCCACTAACCTTCTTGTAAACACAAGGATCAACTTCCCTTTTGTGAAAAATCAAACTTTTGATCTTTTCATCAAAACATTGATTCTAACTCCGGGATGCTTGCCTTAGTCCATAAATGGACCTTTGCAAATTGCAAATCTTATTTGCATGTTTATGAGTAACAAAACCGTCAGGCTGTGTCATATACACATCCTCAACCAGGTTTCCTTTAAGGAAAGCTGTTTTGTCATCCATCTGCCATAACCCAGAGTCAATGTCAAACATTGCCTCATCATAGGTAGTAGGCTCATCGTTCTCAGCTAGAAGCACATCTCCATGTGCTAAGATGAGAAATCCATATCTCTCTTGCTTGCGACGAACCCTCATCGACCTACGAGGTTCTTGTGTAGAAGGTTGGGGAGTATTTGTTTGTGGTTCACCTCGAATCTTAATCGAGCTTAACATTCCTCTCACTAGCCACAGCATCTAAGAATTCCTTCTCAAGGAATACCACATGCTTGGCAATAAAACACCTTTTGTTCACATGGGTGGTAAAAGTAATATCTATTTGGATATCCCACAAACAGATATCTCGTCGATTTGGGTTGTAGCTTATTACTATCAACACGTTTAACATAAATTTGACAACCCCAAATCTTTAGGAAAGACAAATTTGGCTTCTTTCCTTTCCATATCTTATATGGAGTCTGAGTAACTGATTTACTTGGAACCCTATTCAAAACAAAGATTGCGGTGAGGAGTGCGTATCCCCAAAATGAAATAGGGAGTTCAGCGCGACTCATCATGGACCAGACCATGTCCAACAAGGTCCTATTCCTCCTTTAGACACACCATTCATCTCTGATGTTCCAGGTAGAGTCCATTGTGAGATAATCACATTCTGCTTCAGATGATCTAGAAACTCACTATTCAAGTATTCACTATCTCGATCTGATCGAAGTACTTTGATACTTTTCCCAGTTCATTTCTCTACTTCAAATCTGAATTCTTTGAACTTTTCAAAAGCCTCAGATTTGTGTCCCATAAGATACACATAACCAAAACATGATCTATCATCAGTAAAGGTTATGAAGTAAACATATCCACATCTAGCTTGGGCGGACATGGGTCCACACACATTAATGTGCACAAACTCTAGCACTTATGTAGCCTCCCTTTACTTTAAAAAGAGACTTAGTCATTTTTCCAAGTAAACAAGATTCGCTAGCACCACATGATTCATAATCAAATGTGCTAAGATATCCAGCTCTATACAAGTTGGATGTGCGAGTCTCATTTATATGGCTTAAGGCGACAATGCCATAAATAAGTGCTATTTAAATCACCTGATTTAAGTCGCTTAATATTTATGTTACTGATAGGAGTATCAACATCAAGGACATACAAACCATTACATATTGTTGCTTTACCATAAAACAACTCATTTTTATAAAACGAACAACTATTGTCCTTTAAATAAAAATGAATATCCATCCTTGTCAAACAATAATTAGAAATTATATTCCTAGTCAAACTAGGATTGTAGTAACAGTTATGTAAATCTAATACAAGCCCTATGGGCAATGTTAATAAATAGGTCCCTACAATTAATGAAACAACTTTTGATTCATTTATTGTAACGACCCATTAGAGGGTTTAGATTTTTATTTAGAAATTATTGAATTTCTTAAATTAGTTTTGTTTGGAGAATTTTTGCCAATTAATTGTTAATGTGGCAATTTAGAGATTTAATTGAGAAAATAGCATTTAATTATATTTAATTATTGAGAAGATTAAATGCAAGGACGTGTTGGTCATTTAAGGATTTGATATTAGAGTTTAATTGTTAAATAGAATTAGTGTAATTAAAGGATTAATGAATCCATACGTGAGGAGGATTCGGATTGGAAGACTCCTAGTTGTATAAGGAGATTGTGAAGGCTTTTTAGGGTTGTTTTCTCTTTATACATATATAAACTTCCATAAGCCATATGTTCTTCACGCCGCAAGAACAGAGAGCCAAGAAGCAATCAGTGAGTTCAAGGATTTGCATAGAAGGCTCTCGGGAGATCATTGAGTCGATTAAGGAGGTCGTAAGGTAAGTTATTCTCCCTGTAAACTTTTCTTACGAGATCATATATTAGCATTCGATCATCAGTTCCAGCAGTTTTTCGTTTAAGTTTCAGATTTATGTTACAGTCAGTGTATATATATATATAGGCACGAGCAGTGAGTTCAAGCTTTGCATAGAAGGCTCTCGGGAGATTATTGAGTCAATTAAGAAGATCATAAGGCAAGTATCCTATCTGTAATTCCTTTCATTACAGATTTAAGTTAGTTCGTTCCCAGTTTATTCAAGTTCTTCATTGAGTTTCATATTTATATCAGTTCCAGTGCATGTATATATATATATATGTGTGCGTTACAGTGAGTTATATCAGTTCAGTGCATGTTTATATATGTAATTACATGCGTACAATGAGTACCAGCCAGTTCATGCATGTTCCTTGCAACGTTTTTCATTAGTTATGATCAGTAAATCATCCCTCAAGTTGTTTATATATCAATTGGGATTGTTCTCCCAAGATTTCCTTTGGAATGGTGTAGTAATGTTAAGTTTTGAATTCAAGATTTGGTCTCTGTTATCGTAAGCTTCGTTTGGTACAAGTTTCCAGTCATTCGAATGAGTTCAGTGGTATCCGAATAAGTTTCAGTGTTATCGTAATGTTTTTCCCTTATAATGTATCAGTCATTCGAATGAGTGCCTTGTCATTCGAATGAGTCCTGAGATATCGTATCATTCGTATGAATTTTTGAGGTTTTTTGACTGTCATTCGAATGAGCCTTGTTGTCATTCGAATGAGCCCTTGAAAATGTGAGTAAGTTGTTGCTTTGTATAGCTTAGCATTCGAATGAGCCTTCTTGTCATTCGAATGACCTTCAAATTGATTCGAATAAGGTTACTGTTGCATTCGAATGAGTCGAGTTTTTCCAGTTCAAATGTTGGAAATTTTCAAAATTCATTCGAATGAATTTGAGAGTCATTCGAATGAGTCCCAGATCAGATTCGAATAGCCTTTGAATATCATCTATCATTCGAATGAGCCTTCTGTCATTCGAATGAGTCTCTGTCATTCGAATGAGTTTTCTGCCATTCGAATGAGCTTGCTGAAATCCTTTTTTTCATTCGAATGGGCTGCTTTTTCATTCAAATTTCCTCCTTAGACTTTCTCAATCATTCAAATAGTATCAAATGGCATCCAAATAGCTTCCAATAAATTCTTGATTCAAGTATTAAATTTAATATAAATATTCAATTATTCAAATATTGAATTTTTATGCCAAGATATGACAAAATCCAATATGCCATGCCTATATTCAGAAATTTCAGAATATTTGAATCTCAATATTTCTAGTAAAAATCATATACCATGTTTAGCAGTTCATTATGACATGGTCAACATTATTTTGTGAGATTATGTGCATATACATTGTATGAGCATTGAGCATGACTTTATATGGAGCACTACATATCGTATGCCAGCACTTATATGAGCATTGCATTATGCGCGCCAGGCGACTTGTCCGCGGGGATCCCACTAGTATCAGTACAATTATATCTCAGTTATGAGTTGCTCGCCTGATGTCGACCAGGGAGCTAGGGGCATATTGCCCAAAGTATGTGCTTACAGTTTTTATGTTTGCAGGACTCAGATCAGTCAGGTATGTGTTACAGTTATGTGGGCCTATGGGCCAAAGTTGCATACCTGCATTTAGTTTACAGCTTATGTGCATTACATCTTATAAATTCCATTCAGTGATTATTATATCTCTCAGTTCAAGTTCAGTAAGTATTTTATCAGTATTGATACTCTTCGATTCAGCTTCAGTTATTCTTTCCAGTTTATTACTTGCTGAGCTTTGTAGCTCACCTTGTACTCTTCACCATTCCAGGTCCTAGTGGGGGAGTACCAGACGTGGGGCCTAGCAGCAGTGTCCAGTAGTGTGTGTACGTGGAGCCACTCAAGACCAAAGATGTCTGGGAGTTATTAGTTATTAGTTGTTAGTTAGTGCTTGATCAGTTTAGATTCATTTTAATTTCCAGTTTAAGGAATTTCCCTTAGATGCAATTATGATTTCAGTTTTTGTTGACTCAGAGTCTTATTACAGTTAATTGATATATACAGTATTGGTATCAGAATTCAGTTATCAGTTGGTTTATTTTTTTATCCCCAGTAACACCTCTTCTCGGGCAGTTCTAAGAGAGGGGGTGTTACATTTATCATGTGTAGGTACACTTCTCCTATTATTAATCTCCTCGTACTCCTAAGTCCATACACGAAAGTGTAAATATGAGCACTAGATCCAGTATCTAACACCCATGTGGACTGATCAAAAGTAGATAGATTAATTCCAATAACATAAATACCTAAAGTGCCCTGAGTAGAACTTTTCTTACTCTACACCTGCCGGTTTATCATAGTGAAAATAGATCGCATCCTATTTACCCTTTTAGGTTTTGGTATTCTGGACTTTTCCAGATTGCGCTATGGAAGAACTCTTCTTCCTTTTTGGCTTTCTTACTCTTGGGCTCGCCCCTATGCGCCTTGGGCCCTTCAACTAAGAGAACACTTCCCTTGGCCTATAATCAATTTTAGGCTCGGTCTCCCTAAGTATGGACAACCACTCTCCAAGAGTCTTTTCCATAACTGTTAGGGATGGACTGTAGCGCCAAATCTAGGGTAAGTTTCGGCATCCATACCCAAGTTCAGCTCTAGCAACCTATTGATAAAACGTATCATCTCCATGATATGCTTCTCAATAGATGATCCTTGAGCCTAGCCATGATCTCATAGGCATCATAACTCTTATGATGCGACCTATATTTTGGGGTCATGGCGGCCAAGATAATACACCAAGCGATGATCATATCAACCTTGTGCATCGTTCAGGCCTAATGTGCTACTATTTCCTTAACTGGTGGCTTCACAAGAAGAGATCTCTCTATCACATAGAGAATCTTATCATATGTGAGGACTATCCTCAAGATGATCTCCCAGTTATAGAAATTAGTCTCATTGAAGGTATTATTGCCCTCAAGTATCGATCTTATCGACATGTTTCCAGACATTCTGGATCAACAATTGAATAAAGATATTATTATAATCATATTAAATTACGAAATCATAAATTGCAAGAAGTAACATTTTATGATTGCTCCCACTATTTTCTACGAGTTTGCCACCCTCTAAACATAACTCGGGAAATCCCGTTGGAAAATTTCCTAGCAGGCTAGGAACCCATCTCCCCTCGCACAACCTTGAGTGACTCAACAAATTGTGCTAGGATCGATTAGGTAGGTACTTGCTACCAATTGCATCTCCATGCAACTCCTAGATTCATTGGGTTGACAACTCCTTGTCAAGCACATCTTATGTGACTCCCAATTTTTGCCTCTATACTCAGTAAGGCCTTGAGTGACTCAACAAACCCCACCTTTCTAGTTAAGTCAGACCCATCATTCAGGGACATCTCATGGCCCATGAAGCATAGGAATCATCGGTGACACATGACCTTGAGTGACTCAACAAATCAAGTGCCAGCTAGAAACCTAATGCTTCATAATGATGGAAGGCAAGTTGGCTTAATATTAATGAGGGATTTATTATTTATTTATTTAGGTCTCATCACATGCAATTAATCAAATTAATAATGCATAATAAATTACTCAAATCGGTGTATGGTATGGATAACTACGGCTAGTCCCCTCGAGCCATAGAAGGGAAGCTAGTGGGTCAAACCTAGGTGAAGAATCACATCTTGCTTCATAAGCACATTCTTCAAGCCTTCATTGGTCTTCGAATCTTGTCTTCAATTTGGCTCCATCTCTTGCTCTTCATACAAACTACAACTATCGCTACTCTATTCTATTCTACATACATTACATAGAATCAGAAACCCCGAGTTACATTCAGGTGGAGTGAGATGAGAAGAGAATGTACATCAGAGTATAAGGGAGGCAGGACACGCAGGCCCTATTTCAAAAACAAAATTTACAAGCATTCATTCCCAACATAAAATAAATGGTCGACTCGATCCATACCATACACCCATGCAATCAATCTAATTGATTCATTTAGATTATGTTAATTAATTGTCGCATCTATTTCAATCTTAATGAAACGCTTTCAATAAATTGCAAATTTGTATAATTTTGGAAAAACAAAATTGTTTTAATTGTGTTGGGCTTGGACTCCATCCATTAGTCTAACTAACAAGGCTCAACAGGCCTTAGATCAACCAATGCATGTCAAACATACACTAGCAGCCCAATAATTAATAAATAACCCAATTAACAGCCCCGACCCATTTTTAATCACAGCCCATAGGTGTCATACACTCATGGATCGGATAAAAATAATAAAAATAGCCAAACAATTTGGCCGGGTCTCACCTGAGGGTACGGAACGCACTGGGCCACCGAAGGGTCGGCCCGGGTGCTTCACAAGAACCCCCGGGAAGGGTCAAACCGAAGCCCGAAGGAGAAGCAGCCTAGAAATATAGTTAAATGGCCCAAATCTAATTCAAGCCCAAATATATTTTATTTAATATTTGGCCCAAATCTAATTTGGTCCAAATATAATATTTAATATTTGGCCCAAATCTAATTTAGTCTAAATGTAATATTTAATTTAATATTTGGCCCAAATCTAATTTAGTCCAAATATTAACTTAAGCCCAAATATATTTTATTTCCTATTTGCCACTCCAACAAATAGAAGATTATTAAATTAGAAACTCCTTCCTAATTTAATCAATTGCCATTTTTAGAAAACTCTTTCCATTATGACGACTGCTCGTCATATCGACGTCATTACGTCTATTTGTTCTTTTTTCGTGAGAACCTACGATGGCAAAACTTCTTACATAAGTGTCCCACTTAACCATACGTCCACTCTCCTAGTTTAAGCTAGGGACCGTGCCTATTGCGTATGACTCATTAGGCTTCCGAATATGTTGGCAATGTGTCGGTACAAACACATAAGACAAGATTGGCCTCTAGCAAGGCATCATGCCTACCCAATTATTTAGAAGGATTCATAATCCGCAAATAACCTTTCACGAGCATGGTTACCGTGTAATTCGATCCTCTCGTCAATGTATCTTATGTGATCTCAAGTATGGCGATGTGTTGCTTGATAATCACATGAGTTTTCTTCGATCTTCCAGATATCTTCACTTAATTAGAAAGTAAATCAATAACTCCTTATTGATCTCTTTCACCATGGCCATGGATTTAAAGTGAATATCCACCGAAGGTG
Organism: Diospyros lotus; assembly: GCF_014633365.1. Taxonomy (NCBI): domain Eukaryota; kingdom Viridiplantae; phylum Streptophyta; class Magnoliopsida; order Ericales; family Ebenaceae; genus Diospyros; species Diospyros lotus. The sequence goes on from NC_068342.1 coordinate 27,210,521, forward strand.
CCTTAGATACATCATCCTCTATCAAGGGATAGACGAGTCCCATCTTGGTTATACACCCATCTCCATAAGCCTCACGATATACCCAACGATCGCCCACATGCAACCTTTGTCTAGGCCCATCGAAACGATGTCAAAGCATATCGGTCTTCTTATGAGATGACCGTGACAACCACAGGTCAAAGGATTAGTTACACCCATCTCGTATGAGAATTCCATCAACATATAACCAAAATGGATTCTCATGGCAAGTCATGTCCAGTGACACGTTCTCCAACATTGGTCATGTAACGACCCATTAGAGGGCCCAGTATTTATTGAGGAATTATTTAATTAATTATTGAAGTATTGATTAAGAGATTTTGCCAATTAATTATTTAATGTGGCAATTTAGAGTTTGTGAAGGAAAAGAATAGCATTTATTTCTTTTTAATGTTGGAGTTAAAGGAATTTGCCAAGGTGGCAATTTAGATTTTTAATTGAGAGAATAGTATTTAAATAGCATTTAAATGGCATTTATTTTATGGATTAAATGCAAGGGCATGAAGGTAATTTTGAAGTTTTATTATTATTTGAGAGTTTTAATAATAATTTTTGTATTATTATTAATTAAGTGGGACTATGTATTTAAAGAAGAATGAGAATCCATGTATGAGATGGAATTGGATTAAGAGTCTCCTAGTCCCAATAGGAGAAGGTTTTGAGAGTCTCCAAGTTCAATTGGGAGAGGGATTCCAAGTTATAAAAGGAAAGAGATCTAGGACTTTATGTCTATATATAGAGCCCATTATCTTAGCTTTTCTTCACGCCGTGTGAAGAACATGTAGACCAAGAGATAGCAGAGGCTTGCTAGAGTCTTCAAGATCGCTCCAGGGTTCGATCAAAGAGTTCTATCAGGAAAGTATTCTTCCTGTAATCCCTTCCATTACAGGTTCCTATCAGTTTTTCAGATTATTCCAGTTCTTCATTGAGTTCTCAGATTTTATATCAATAAGCAGAGACGTATATATATATATGCGTATAACAGTGAAGTTATGAGTAAGTTCTATTACTCCTTATCCATTTTGGATTGCCAGTTCTATTAATCTTTATCCATTTTGGATTGAAAGTTTTATTAATCCTTATCCATTTTGGATTGCAAGTTCTATTAATCCTCATCCATTTTGGATTGCAAGTTCCATTAATCCTTATTCATTTTGGATTTCAAGTTCTATTAATCCTCATCCATTTTGGATTGCAAGTTCCAGTAATCCTTATCCATTTTGGATTGCAAGTTCTATTAATCCTTATCCATTTTGGATTGCAAGTTCCAGTAATCCTTATCCATTTTGGATTGCAAGTTCTATTAATCCTTATCCATTTTGGATTACAAGTTCTGTTAATCCTTATCCATTTTGGATTGCAAGTTCTATTAATCCTTATCCATTTTGGATTGCGAGTTCTATTACTCTAAGTTCTAATATCTGGATACCTTGTATCGTATCCAGATGTATCTAGAGTTCTTCGAGTATGATATCCGGATGGTTTGTTTATACATTCGGAAAGGTCAAGATAATATCCTGATGTCTCGCCTGATATCCGGATGCCTCCCTCAAAAGTTGAATTTTTCATTCGAATAGTCGCCAGTTATATCCGAATGCATCAGTGAGATATCCAGATGACCAGAATCATATCCGAATGTCCTAGTTCATATCCGAATACATCCCAGCATATTCGAATAACTTCTGCTTTGAATGTCAGTGTATCCGGATGAGCCTTCTTCATATCCGGATGTCTTTCATCATATTCGGATATCCAACCTGATATCCGGATGACTTTTCCAGAAATCCAATTTAGCTTTCAGTGAGTCCTAATTCAAGTTTAATTCAATTAATGTATTCAATACCTTCCAACATTAAATTCATAAGCCAGAACATGACAAGTTAATCATACCCATACCTTAAATCATAGTTCATTGAATCTTTGTATTCTAATATATAGATGAAGATCATATCATGTTTAGCATTATCATAACATGATCAGCATTATTTTGTGAGATTATGTGCATACATTTTGGTATGAGCATTAAGCATGACTTTATATGGAGCACTACATATCGTGTGCTAGCATTTATGTGAGCATTGCATTGCATTATGCGCGCCAGGCGGCTTGTCCGCGGGGATCCCATCAGTTTCAGTTTCAACTCAGTTTATGAGTTGCTCGCCTAGTGGCAACCAGGGGGCTAGGGGCTTTGCCCACAGTATGTTCTTACAGTTTTTATGTATGCAGGTTTCAGATCAGACAGGTATGTGTTATCAGATTATCTGGGCCTATGAGCCAAAATTGCATACCTGCATTTAGTTTACAGTTTATGTGCATTACATTTTTATGAATGCAAACAGACAGTGATTATACAGTACAAGTTCAGTGAGTTATTTATCAGTATCGATATTCTTCGATTCAGCTTCAGTATTCTTTCCAGCTTATTACTTGCTGAGCTTTTGTAGCTCACCTTGTACTCTTCACCCCTCCAGGTTCTAGCAGGGGAGTACCAGATGTGGGGCCTAGCAGCAGTGGTTTATAGTGTGTGTACGTGGAGCCGCTCAAGATAAAAGATGTCTGGGAGTCTGTTGAGTTTTATAGTATTTTCTCAGTTTAGATCTATTTTATATTTCAGTTGAGGGATTGTCCCTTAGACAGAGTTTATGGTTTTTAGTCTGTATTAACTCAGAGTTTTTTTTTTTTTTTTTTTTTCCAGTTGATTGAAATGTTCATTCATGGTATCAGATTTCAGATTATCAGTTAGTTTATTTTATTTTCCCCGTAGCACCTCTTCTCGGGCAGTTCTAGGAGAGGGGGTGTTATAGGTCACCTATGTACTTGTTTAGGCATCCCCATGCCTATGGGTGTGAGACCCCCATTGCTATCACATAGCAAAAAACATAGCACATACAAGTCTTACCGCAATTGTCAATGTCCATTCTTAACATTGCTACGACTTGGGACATTTAATGATGTCTAGAAACTGTGATGCATCATCTCACATCTTTATAGATTATTCACAGTATACATCATATGGACTTCTATCTAGTTTTATTCGGTTATTACAATAATAACAAGAAACTAATAGAATGACTTCTTGTGAATTTGAATAACTCCTTATTCAAATAATAACATGATTACAATTGTCAGTGTACAACATGCCCAATCTGATTGGGTCTAGAGCACCTACACTAACACTGATTGGGTTATAAAATGGCCCAATGTGTTGGGCATGGTTTGACCCAGTTGTAGCAGCCCTTGGGTTGGCCCACTCGACTTATTTTCCCTTCTTGTTGCTTGTTCGTGAACCTAGGATAACTTGGTTAAGTTGGTCCTACTCAGGATATCGACATCAATCTAATTTGGGTTCTCCTTAGGTCTCTTGGAATTGGCGATGTGACTAGCGAGTCACTTTGTTAATCGGAGATCTAAGGACGAATCCCTATTAGATGGCTCAAGGCCGAGCAAGACTGACCCCGAGTGTGTTCTAGGCTAGCCTATGATGATGACTTGGGTTTATCCCCAATCCTGATTTCTGATGGATTCATTTTATTCTGAGGCTAGCATGTTGCAAATCATTTCTTTAAAACCATCTATTAAATCACTAAATAATTAATTATTATGTTTTTAAAAATTTACCAATTGAGTTATAAATATAAATATATATGTATTATGAAAAAAAAACTTTAAAAAATATTATCTATATTAAAAAAAATATGTATAGAACTGTCAACACAGTAGCAAGGTTCCTTAGAAGTAACAAGCAAAAAAAATCCATTTCCACAAAGGAAAATAATCACTTTAATGAAAAAAGTTGGAGACTAAGCCTGTGTCCACAATGAGAACAAATAAGAAAATGGTTAATATAGTAGTCACCTAGGAGTAATGGTGATTGAAAACTAACTATTAACTAGTAATGCAGGCCTAACCATTTCACAAACTATTCAAATATGATGGCCACAACTAAATCATTTTTAGATGCAACAATATCAATGAAGCTAAGCTGTAAAAGGTCCAACAAAGAGTTACATGAGCACTTTGAATTACACTGACATTTATCAATAGAATGAGAAAAATCATTCAACAGCTACAAGAAGAAAATTGCAAGAAACAACACTCAGCCCCTACACAAGATTAAAGAAAATGAGAACAGTGCCCTTCAACCTAAATCCCTTCACAAGCTACAAGATTTCTTTCCCTATACACTCCACATCATGAAAGGAGGAGATAGACAACCTTAGAGGACCAATCCTAACCCCAATAAGACAAAAAACCCATGTAGATAGAACCATTGCACCACAAGGTGAATAACCATTGCTCAACAACCCCCCGCCCCCCAAAAGAAAAAAAAAACAAAAAATGTCAACAAACAATGACGGGGGAACTTATGCAAAAACGCACAACTCTAAGACTATCGAGACCCTAGCCCTAACTGTTGTTTTCTTAGGAGATAGAACTAGAAATTGAGGGAGAAATAGCAAGAATTGAGGGGGAAACAAACAAAATATTAGGTAGAACAAATTGAATGAGGGAGATTGATATAAAATAGGGGGAAATCGGGAGAAATCTGACAAAATTGAGAGGGGAATCAGAGAGAACAATAGGGGAAAATGAGAGACTTCAATAAATTCTTCATAATTCATACATTGACATCCAACCATGAGGGTTATGGCTGTTATATATAAGTAGCGCACAATTCTATAGAGCAGTTATCACTTCTCCACTACTAGTAACTGCTCCTTTAATTACTCCACTACCTCCCCACTACTCCATTACTAAGAATAATTAGATAATAAAAGCAATAACTAACTACTTCAGCAAAATAAGTAAAAATAAAAATAAAAATAACAAAGAATAATTAGATAATAAAAGAAATAACTAACTATTTCAGCAAAATAAGTAAAAATAGAAATAAAAATAACAAGCTGGTCATGACAAGTAAATTTTCTGATCTCACAAATTCCACCTAACACTTGGAGACCATATAATACCATTAAAGGATAACTCGAACCACCCACTAATAGTCACATCTTCAACCCTCCCAAACTTAAAAAGATCAATAAAAGCATTCCAATAGCCAGACCAATGACGCAAACAAAATTCAACTATGTACCCATCCCCAAAGATGAGATTGGTGGACATGATTATCTACATTGTAAATTTTAATATAACTGTAGACAAGACAACAGTGACCTAATCAATTTTCTAGTTTGGTCAAGTTGTTTGTAAAATGGAGGAAAAACTTTGAATCTCTGGTAGTGACAAGACAATAAAAGTAAAATTAAACAGGAAGTATTATACAATGGCTTGCATTTAGAAATATTGGAGAGATATAAAAAATCATTCCTTAGGACCTCCTGCTCGAATTAGGTTCACTTCCATGCACACACACACAAGTACATTAGGCATCAACTAGAAGCGATTAAAAGGGGACATTTACTTGTAAGCAATCTTAAAGTATAGCCTCTTACAGTATATGCAGCAAGCGTAAAAAAAATTGTATACCTTGAACCAATCAAATTATACTTGCAATTTCATATATCATAGAAAATTTTAGTGAACTATTAGAGTTTGACTCACCATGGGAATGGTCACCGTCTCCACTAAGGTTAAGTGAAAATATAAGCCAAACATTAAGGTTTCTAGAATCACTAACCTCCATGTTTGAGTTGTTTGGTGATAGTAATTAACATAATAATTCATTACCTTTTTCTTCTACCACATCATATGTTTCTATGACACTATATTTGCTACCAAACAGACCCTGATTAAGCGGGATGATAGGCTCCTCTTTATTCCTTCTAATAGGTAAGAAAGCAGGTTTTCCCCAACCTTAGATGGAAAAAGCTATAGGTAATAGCAGGCACAACACCTGACCAAGGGTAAATAGTGCTTCTACTTGACTGAGAAACTGTTCACAGATGGCACAAGAAAAAGAAAAAGTGTATGTCGAACAGACAAAGGCTATGGTTTGCAATCAAACCGTTTAACCCCAACTTGATTAGTGATTTGCTACAATACTATATAATTGAAGAAATTAAATTGCTGAAAAAATGCAAAATTCACATTCATAACAATTTATTTTTTCACCAACCTTAATCCACACTTGTATTTCAGTACTTTTTTTTTCATATTAATAGAAGAATGTGTACAAATGACCATTCTAGGGGGAATGTAATGTGCATGAATTAGTTTTAAGGATCAATAATCAATTTTTATCTATTATTATTTTGGCCAAGAAGCATGAAAGAATTGTGATTCCAGTAATATTTTAAATATAACTTAAGCAGGGAAGGTAATGCAACCATTTTTAGAATGAATAATACTGAATAAATGGATGTAACTTGAAAAATAGAAATTGACATTGATAATTCGCAACATTCAGGTTCAAGATTACCAAACGGACATTAAAGTTCTGAAATTGATGATTTACACAAGACCAAGAGATGTCATACAAGAACAATACTGCATAAATTGAAGTGATTAACTAAAAAGAAATCAAAAATTATAAACCACAACATTCAAATTCAGAATTCTCCACAAACATAAAGTTTCAAAAAGCCATGGTTTACAGATATTACAAGGCAGAGAGATGATCCAACAACAACACTAAATAATTGATGTAATTGGATAAACCACAAAATTCACATTCACAACAATTTATTTTTTCACCAACTTCAATCCACACCTGTTTTTCAGTACTTGTTTTCATATTAATAGAGGAATGTGTGCAGATTACCATTCTAGGTGGAATGCAATAATATAGGAATTAGTTATATCAACCAACAATCAATTTTTATTTATTGTCCCCAAAGAACTTACAATTACTAGCCACTATAATTCATGCTCCTTGGCCAAAACAAAACTAGGCAAAAAGTGATTTACACAAGGAGAGGGGAATTGTCAAGACCCCAAGATCCCCAAGGATATAATAGTAATTATGTATTATATGTGTTGTTGTAGGCCGTACATTGTTATTATACTTTGTTGTTGTAGCTTATAAGTAGGGTAGATGTAACAACCCGTTAATGGGTCCGAGTGTTATGTTTTGCAATGAGGCATCTATGATATGAGAATGATAAGTTTTGGTGATTGTCATGTGTAATTGTAGGTTATTTCCAAGAAAATGTGGAAAAGTCAAATGTTTGACTTTGGTGAAGTGGGACCCGTCGTATTCCGAGGTTTGTGTCAGATTATCTCTTTACAACTTATGGTGCTTAGTTAATGTCTAATCTACCCTTTCATATTAAGGATTTAGTTTACTAAGGGAAAAAGGTATTTTGGTAAATTAATGAAAAGTGTGTAGATATATACATATAGAGAGAAGGGCTTTGTTTTGCCCTAAGTGAAGAAGACAAATTGGAGAAGGGAGAGAGAGTCGAATGGGAGAAAGGGAGAGATGGTCCAAGGTGAGTAGGTTCTTCCTCTTCCATTCTATCTTGATTTTGAAGCCTCCAAGAGTAATTAATCAAGTTGAGATTGTTTCTCCTTCCCTTTTCTCTCCTATTTCTTTCATTTTGAGTGTAGGATCAAGTATATTGGAGGGAAGATCATCTCAAGCAAGTCTTGCAAGGAGGAGGATTTCTAAAGGCAAGTTCTAAACCTCTTTTCTTCCTTTTGATTCCCTTGGCTTTGGTGTTTTTCAAGAAAAGCTTGGTTTGGAAGTTATGTAGAAATGGTTGTAAATCTCTCAAACCCTTTGTTTGATCTTGTTAGTATCACTTGAACTTCAAAATAGGGCTTCTTCCACCCTACCATTGAGAATGATATATTTAGTGTTTGGGTGTAGTTGGTACAAGTCTTTGGGTTGAAATTGCATATTTGGAGGGTTTTCGGAGGGGTTCTCGGCTTCGACCGGTAGACCGCCTCTGGGCACCGGTCGACCGTTTCTACCCTGTGATAACTTGCACATGTTTCACTAATTTGGGCATAAATTTTAGTAGAAAACTCCGATTGGAAAACTGTTTGAAGAGCTGTAAACTAAACTCGATAGGCTTCGTTTTGGTATATAATTCAACCCATTTGGATAACATTAGATCAGTCCATTATTGTGAGCTTTGAAGGGCTTCATTCTCCCTTCTGATTGTTATGGGAATGAAGCTAGGTTCCTAAGTTCTCATTGGAGGTTGTTGTGGATGAGAGTTGAGCATGTGAATCCCTTTATTTTCAGTATAATGCTAGTTCTTTCTTATGCATGTAAAGGCTTGAGATATGCATTGGGGGTTCTATTTGGCTTGAGTGCTTGCCACACGACCATGTTATGTATCTATCAGTTGCTATGCACGAGCATTTGCATTGGCGTGTGATTTACTAGTTGGGCGAGGCTTGGCGAGATACAGGGCTTATGGGGCTTTGTATCCTGTCCAGTCTACTACGCCACCCCTTACGTGTTGCATTTGCATGAGTCTTGGCGCCAGTTTTGAGATACAGCTGTACGGTGTCGAGCTTTCCTGGACCGAGTTATTAGGGACGCCTCAGTGTGCCCAGTTTTTATTTTGGACGCTTAGGCATGCCAGCGAGTGTGGTCGTTCCCACTCAAGCGAGCTTTGGCTCGTAGTTCAGAGACAGTTGCCTTCAGGGTAGTAGCAAATTTGTTATCAGGACTTGGGTGCTAGTCACTACAAGAAAATTGATTTTTAGTGGCCACTTTTAGTGACGGCCTGAGACATTTATCACAAATACAACTATTAGTGGCGGCCAAAGAATGTGTGTCACTGAAAAGACCTATTTCGTGGAGCCACATAAATTGGCCACTAAAAATCTCTTTCTTTGTGACGGTCACAATTTATGGCCACTAAAGGTTGTATAATTGTGACAATTGACCTTGTTGGCCATTAAAAGTGTGGGACTGCATGCTTATTTGTGAAGGCCGACATTAGTAGCCACTAAAAGTTTTAGAGGTTGGTTTGAGTGACCATTAAAAGCGGATTAATTGTGACGACCACTAGTACCCGCTACTAAAAGTGCCCCAACAAAGCATTATTTGTGAGGGTCGTCATTGGTGGCCACTAAAAGTAATGGGCTCCTTATGCTTATTTGTGAGGGCTAGAGTTGCCACTAAAAGATGACTATTTATGACAGCCACAAGGGGTGGCCACAAAAGGTTAATTATTTGTAAGGGTCATCACTGGCAGCCACTAAAAGTAGTGGGCTCTTTATTCCTAGGGCTTTATCCTTATTTGTGACGGCCGGAATTGCCACTAAAAGATGACTATTTGTGACAGCCACAAGTGGCGGCCACAAAAGGTTAATTATTTGTGGCGGGCAAACCTGGTGGCCACTAAAAGTATTGGGCTCTTCACTTCAAAATAACTATTTGTGACAGCCGAACCTAGTGGCCACTAAAAGCTTGAGAAGTGGTTTTACTCCAAGCTTACCTATGAGGGCCGGCTTGGTTTGCAACTAAAAGCACATTAATTGTAATATATACTTATTTGTGGCGGTTAGATCTAACAGTCACTAAAATTAATTATTAATTAAAAAAAATACAATAATATTTTAATATAAAATGTGATCTACAATATAAAATATAATTAATAATTAATAAAAAATATTTTCATTCTTAATAACATTTTTCTTCCAATATACTTTTATAATTAATAATTAATAATATACTTATTCTTAAAAAATATATTTTATATTCTTAAAATATAAATATAATTAATAATTAAAACAAAGTATGTTTTTATTTCAATATTTTTAAAAAATATATTTTTTACTATTATAAAATTTATAAAAAGAGAAAAATATATTTTATTATATGTTTTAATTAAAATAGATATTAACTAAAATAATATAAACTAGATAAAATTTAAATTATTTTTAGACATTTACAGTTGAGAGAAGACAAAAAAAAATTATTTTAATACAAGTTAATTATTATAGTTATTTGTAAGTCTAAAATCAAACAAATATAATATTAGAAGAAACCAAACTGGTTCAATTTTATACTAATATATTGGTATAGAAAATATACTGGTATAAAAAATATATTATTATATTTAAAACGTAATAAATATAGAAAATATACTGGTATTTTTATATTTATTGTTATAATAAATATAATATAATATTATATTTTATTAAAAAATATGTATGCTAATATATTTTATTTCAAGTTATATTTTTATCATTAATAATATTTTTTTTGCCTTCATCTCCTTCCCTCATCTCTCTCCCGCCTCCTTTTTCATTTCCCCCCCATCTCCCTCCCTCATCTCTCCCGCCCCATCTCCTCCTCTGCCGCCTGACTGTCGCAGCCTCTCATTCTCCATCTCCGTCTCCATCTCTGTTTCCTTCTTCTTCTCCGTCTTCGGCTTCGGCTCCGTCGCAGCCTCAACGTTATCGCTGTTGCCGCCTCCGCTGCCTCAACGTTGTCGCTGCTACTGCTACTGCTACCTCTACTGACTTAACTCTGTCGCGTCTCCGACTCTATCACGACCTCCAGCTCTAGCAGGTATCTCTCTGATTTTGTTACAGTAGACACGCCTGTTGCATTAATCTAATCCTAAATCTCTTTCACTCTCCAACCAATCATCACTTGTCTTTTTTGGCCTCTCATTTTCCTTTCGTTCACATTCTAATTCATATTTCATTCACATTCTAATTTGATTTTATGCTCCTAATGTCTATCCATTAAAAAAGAGATATAAATTCTTGGAGACACAGGGAAAGACCTGTTAATTCTTTGTTTATGTTTTCTGCCATTTATCAAGACCGTTTACTTCTTGAGTTAATTACTTTCATTGCCATTATCACATTGAAATATCAGTTCCTAGTTGATCGAAGTCGTTTTGTCGATTATTTAGTTTATATATAGCATATGCGAGTAGACTTGAGACTAATTAATTTTTATAATTTAGTTCAGGTTTGATGTTAAATAAATATTGGTTCGACTCTAGTTAGCATTGAATTAGAAGAGCTAAACAAAATTGATGAATAAATTCCCTAACTATAAACCTCTACCACTTGATAATTACCACATTATCACACTTCTCTGTTGATTGCACAGAAACAATTAATGCTGCTTAAAATTTTCATTATCATCACTTCTCTGTTATTTCTGTTGATTGCACAGAAACAATTATTATCTCATTTTCATTATCATCACTCCCCATTCGTAGTGTTAGACTTAGAATTAATTAGAATTGGTGACAATTAATGCCGCTTATAATTTGACTTCATGGAGAAATAATGTGTAGCAATTTGTTAGAAATTCTTGGAGACACGAGAAAAGAGATAGACTCTTCTTTTTTAGTCCAATCAGTGCATGACTAATTCTTTTGAGAAAAGCACTTACCTACTTGCACAGAGCCATTAATATGCATTTTCCTGATATGAATTCCTTCTTGAGACCCAAAAAGCGCACTCACAAGTGATATGATATTAATATGATATGTGGTCTAAAATATAAATCAAGGAATACAAATATCAGTTTCCTCATAATTTGCGCTAAGTTTGTCTAGTAGAAAATGATGTACTTAATTACCACCACGTAGTTAGGTTGTAGGCTAAGTAGAGACAGTAGAGTTGGAAGTGTTTGAGAAAATGTCTTGAATTTGAATTTTTTAGTGAACATTCTCTATTTAGTGCCAAAAAGAGGTCATTCTTATTTATCACATGTTTGATCCAATGAGTTTTATATTGGTTGTTGGTTACCTAATACAACCTTCCTCTTTATCCGGAATTGAGACCGGGAGGAAATAGGAATCACAAGAACTGCAAAAATTGAACTGTGTTATATGACCAGCAGGTTAACCTTTCTCCTTGTGAGAGAGAAGTTTTTCTTTTTCTTCTTTTTTTACTTAACTTGTTGCTATAGTTACATGTATTAATAGAATAATACATGTTTTTCTCTTGCAATGTTGGTTTGTTTTCAAATCGTTGCGTTATTTGGGATTGTATTTGCATCGTAAGAGGTATGTATCCCGTGAGTGATGGGGATTTTATCACTCCCTCCAGGTGGTGGGAGATCACTCTAATTTATAAGTATGGAATAGTGAATATATATATATATGTACATTAACATTATGTATGTACATACCCCGTGAGTGATGGGGATTTTATCACTCCTTCCGAGTGGTGGGAGATCACCCTAATTTATAGGTATGAAATAGTGAATATATATATGTACATTGACATTGTGTATGTACATACCCCGTGAGTGATGGAGATTTTATCACTCCCTCCAGGTGGTGGGAGATCACCCTAATTTATAAGTATGGAATAATGAATATATATATAATGTACATTGACATTGTGTATGTACATACCCCGTGAGTGATGGGGATTTTATCACTCCCTCCGGGTGGTGGGAGATCACCTTAATTTATATGTTTATTTGTCCATTATGTTTAGAAGTGACGTTCCGTTAGAGATTGCATTTGAAGAAGGGACATCAAGACAACGAAGGAAAATAATGTATCCTTCAATCAAGGGAAAGAAAAGGACTAGAGAAAGAAGGAAACAAAAATCAATTTTAAGTGATGATAATTGATTGTATATGTCTTGCTTGCTTAGTTTTGATATGTTTTTTTTTTTTTTTTCCTCTATTTTTCTAAAGCTTAGTGTATTTGTGTTTTTTTTTCTTTAGTCACTTTCTATATATAAGTCTATGTTGTAGCCAATGGAGGGTATAGTTGAAACCAATGAACAAACTCTCGTCACTCTACCTAATTTTGATCCATCTACAAGACAAAGTTGCGCTGGTAAGAAATAATTAGCTATATTTTAATAGTTTGGTTTTCTCATCTGTAAAATGATAAAATAATTATAGTTTTTTATTTATCATATATTTATTGTATAGGATCATCATCATCTAATGCAAGAAAAAGAGGTCGAGGGAAAACAAAGAATAAAATACTAACGTCTTTGGCTCCTGGTTAAAAATTGCCATTGGAATTCAATAATTATGGTCAAGCCATTGGATCAAATGCTAATGTGTTTGCAAGTCATATTGGTAAGATTGTTAAAGTATGTGAAGATGCACCAATTTCTTGCAAGCGTTGGGAAGATGTTCCACAAGACAATAAGAATAAAATGTATTCTTATGCACTGGTAAGATTAGTAATTATTCTATATTATACTTATATGATATTGTATTAAATCGTTCTTCATGACTTATAACATTTCAAACAACTTTTTCTTTTAACTTATGTAGGAGAAATTTGAATTTGAAGAAAACGAAGTAAGAAAAAATTGGATCTTTAGAAAGATGGGAAGGGCTTTTGGAAACCATAGATATAGGTTGAAGGTTGACTATTATGATGCATATGGCAATGATGATCATCGAATTAAGTTTGCTCCAACAACAGTCAACCAAGGACAATGGAGATAATTTGTCGCTTGGTTGAGCTCACATGAGTTTCAGGTATTCTATACCATTTACTTTTTTTATGCACAAGTAATTTTAATTATTTAAAACATGATTATTGTATTTGGTCTTACATATAGGTTACTTGTACTCATAATAAGTTTAATCGGTCAAAACAAACAATGACTAAAACTACAGGCACTAGAAGTTTTGCTTGAGTTAGAGCTGAGCAGGTATAATTTAAGTCATTTATACATCTTTCTCATTAACAATTTTTTTTTTTTTTTGTTGATTAACTTGTCTCTTTAATACAGGCTGAAATATTAGGACACGAACCGTCTGCATGGGAAATGTTCAAGGTGACACACAAGAAAAAAGACAGATCAATATTTTAAGTAGTTTATGTTGTTATTGTGATATATATTTTAGTATTATGTTATAACATATCTATTTTATTTATTATCAAATTTCAGGACAAAATTCAATCTTTAGTAACCCAAAGAGTTGAGGAAGAACCTTCTCAAGCTATTGATGAAAATGAAATTTTTTCTGAAGTAATGGGAAGAGAAAGGCATGAACGTGTTCGTGGGTATGGATTCGGACTGACTCCTTCTTCTGTACTTGGAAAGATTCCATCTCGTCATGAGCTTGTTACAGAACTAGAACAAATGCGACAACATAATAATGGTTTGAAAAATGAAATGCTACTTTTGAAAGAGAAAAATGAAGCGTTGTCGACAGAATTGGATCAAGTCAAAGAAAGGTAATCACTTTTTGAAGCTTTTATGGAAGATGTTAGGGAAGGAAGGATTAGAAATAACAATTGACTAGACTTAATTGTTTGATGTCTGTTTTTGATGTAAAGTGTTGATGTCTTTTTTTTATGTAAAGTGCTTTTAGTCTTTTTTTTATGACAATGTGAATGTAAATTGTTAGATATCTTTTTTTTTATGACAATAGAGTTGTTTTTTGAAGTTTCTTGATGATTATAATGGTGTTTATTTTGGATGCAATGTATTAAATTAATAGGGTTTAAAATATAGAAAAACAAGCAGTGGGTTGTGGAATTTTTTTATAAAAATGACTTTTTGTGGCAGCCAACAAAAAAGTGGTCACTAAAAATGTCTCTTTTTGTGGCAGTCATGACTCTCACTAAAAGTATTTGTCAAACACTTTTTGTTGCAACCAATATAATGTGGTCACTAAAAAACGTTCATTTTGTGTGAGCAAAATCTTATCATTTGTGACAACCAGTAGAACGGTCATAAAAAATTCTTTACTTATGACAACGGTAGCCTCCACTGGAGAGTCATTATTTGTGATGGCCATGACTGTCACAAAAAATGACATCAGTGGCGCAGCGCTATGGTTGTCACTAAAAAATTTTTTGTGACCGCCACATCCGGCCACCACTAAAAGGGTATTTTTAGTGATAGCTAGATAATAATTGCCACTAATACTATTTGTGACGAACTTTTTAGTGACAGCTTGTGGCAACCAATTCAGCGGCCACTAAAACTTTTAGTGACGGTCTTGGCCTCCACTAAAAATCTTGTTTCTTGTAGTGAGTACATTTCTTATTTGGGCCCCAAGATCCAGTATGTGAGCATTATTACTTTTCAGTTGATACTTGCTTTATTTTATGAGCTTACATGGCATGTTATGCATGAGTTTTAGTTTGTTATGTACTTGAGAGGAAGGTGTACTCTTAGTGCCTATTCTTTGCACCTTCATTTCTGTATGAGCTTGCTGAGTCATTTGGACTCACATTTTTCCTCTTCATTCCAAGTAAAGGCAAGGACCCGGTCATGGGCGAGTCTAGTGGTTCCTGATTTCCGGGATAGGTGGTGTACAGGGCCATGCAGACCTAGCAGTTGTCAGCCTAGGAGTTTCTTTTGTTCATTTTGCTGCTTCCAGACTATATTTTTCTTCAGTTTATTTGGGTCTATATGGATTGTGTTTATTTTGTGGCCGGTGTGCCAATATTGTATGTTATGCATGCCTAGGCTATGTAAGCCTAGAGATCAGTTATTGTATAGCAGGTTAAGGTTTTGATATGCATGCCGGGATGGCAAGTTTCCTTTAGCAATTTTCTCTTGATATTTATTAGTGGCATGCATGACAGGTCTTTTCAGATCAGGTTGCCTCTATTATAGTAGGGCACCCACTCTAGTTCTTTGGGGACCTGGGTGGGGGCCTTACAGTAGAATAGGTAGAGAATGCCATATAGTTGAATGATCAACAGAATTTATTCTCTCTCTCTCATCAATTCTCACTCGATCTCCCTTTGATTTATCTCTAATCTCTCCCTCTATTACTGTTCTATCTGAATATCTTCCCCTATTCTTTTGATATCTCCCTCACTTCTTTTGAATTCCCCACCTTACTTTTTGTTCTAATTCCCTCGAATTCTTCCAATTTCCTATCAAGACCCTAAGCAACCCCTAGGATCATGACAAAAGAATATTGTCACTATAGTTGCCGCCAACATTGTCATGGGATTGTAGTTGATATAGCTAAGTGAATTGTTATTACTTGATTGTTTGAATAGGCGAGAATATTAGTTGGGAAAAACCACAACAATCAGGTTTATGACTCCCAAATAGACATTAAGTTTTAGAAAGTGATGATTTACGAAAGACCAAGAGATTTGATTTAAGAACAATACCAGATAAATTGAAGTCATTAGCTAAAAAGAAATAGGCAACGACGAACCAAAACATTCGAATTTAGAATTCACCACAAACATCAAGTCTCAAGAAGCCATGGTTTACCAATATCAAAGGGCACAAAAGTCACTTTCACAACAATTTATTTTTTCGCCAACTTTAATCTAGACCTGTTTTTCAGAACTTTTGTCATATTAATAGAATAGTGTGTGCAAATTAGCTTTCTAGGTGGAATTCAATGATGCAGGAATTAGTTATGGACCAACATCAATTTTAATCTATTATTATTTTGGTCAAGGAGCGTGAAAGGATAGTGTTCTAATAATATTTTAAATATAAATTATGTAGGGAAGACAATGCAACTAGTTTTAGAATGAATAATACTAAAAATATGGATATAACTAGATAAAAAAAAATTGACAATGATAACACAACATTCAGGTTCAAGATTGACATTAAGTTTGAGAACATCATAATTTACACAACACCAATAGAGCTGATCCAAGAACAATATTAAATAAATTGAAGTTATTAGTTATAAAGATATAGGCATTGATAAATCACAATATTAAAAATTCAGACATCTCCACAAATATTAAATTTAAAAAAGACCACCAACAGTACAAAATAAGCGATCCAACAACAATAATGAAAAATAATTGATGTAATTAAATTTTTTCAAAACCACAAAATTTAGTTTCATAACAAGTTATATTTTCACCAACTTTAATCCACAACTCTTTTTTTAGCATTTTTTTTATATTAATAGAAAAATGTGTGAAAATTAACATTCTAGCTAGAATGCAATGATACAGGGATTAGTTATACAGACAAACAATCAATTTTTTTATATTATCATTTTGGCCAAGCAGATATTGGTTCTAGAAATATTTTAAAAATAACTTGAGCAGGAAAGGCAATGCAACTATTTTTAGAATAAATAATACTAAATTAATGGAAGTAACTTGATAAATAGAAATTAACATTGATAATTCACAACATTCTGGTTCACGATAACCAAACGGACTTTAAGGTTCTAAAATTGATGATTTACACAAGACCAAGAGATGCCATCTAAGAACAATACTGGATAAATTGAAGTGATTAACTAAAAAGAAACAAGTTTGGTTAAACCACAACGTTCGAATTCAAAATTGTCCACTAGAATTGTCCACAAGCATTAAGTCTCAAAAAGCCACGGTTTACACATATTACAAGGCAGAGAAAGATGATTCAAAACAATACTAAATAATTAATGTAATTAGATTGTTCATAAACTACAAAATTTACTTTCATAACAATTTATTTTTTATCCGACTTTAATCTACACATGTTTCTCAGCACCATTTTTATTATTAATAGAAAAATGTGTGCAAATTAACAATTT
This sequence comes from Diospyros lotus, assembly GCF_014633365.1. NCBI lineage: Eukaryota > Viridiplantae > Streptophyta > Magnoliopsida > Ericales > Ebenaceae > Diospyros > Diospyros lotus. Next base: position 27,227,907 of record NC_068342.1, read on the forward strand.
AGGTGGAATGCCATACAGAAATTAGTTATCGACCAGCAATCAATTTTTATCTATTATTATTTTGGCCAAAGAGAATGAAAGGATTGCATTTTAAAACTATATTAAATATAACATTCGCAAGGAAGTCAATACAACCATTTTTCAAATGAATAAAACTAAATAATTGGATATAACTAGATAAATAGAAATCGACATGGATAAACAACAACATTTAGGTTCAAGATTACCGATAAACCGGAACATTCAAGTTTAGAATTCCCAACAATAAGTTCCAAAAAGAGAGTTCACACATATCATAAGGTAAAAGGAGATGATTGGACAACAATACTAAAATTGATATAATTAGATTATTGACAAACCACAAGATTCACTTTCGGAACAATTTATTTCTTCCATCAATTTTAATAAACACCATTTTTTCAACATTTTTTTTTAATATTAATAGAAGACTGTGTGAAAATTAGAATTCAAGGTGGAATGCAATGATGCGGGAATTACTTATAGCGACAAACAATCAAATTTTTTCTATTATCATTTTGGCCGAGGACCATGAAAGGATATTGGTTCTAGTAATATATTAAATATATTGTAAGCAAGGAAGACAATGCAACCATTTTTAAAATGAATAAAACTAAATAATTGGATGCAACTAGATAAATAGAAATTGACATTGATAAACCATAACATTCGGGTTCACGGACATTAAGTTTCAAAAAGTGATAATTTACACAAGACCAAGAGATGTGATCCAGGAACAATACTAGATAAAATGAAGTGATTAGCTAAAAGAAATATGCAATGAAAAACCACAACATTCAAATTTAGAATTTTCTACAAACATTAAATCTCAAAATGGCACGGTTTACACATATTAAAGGGGAGAGATATATGATCTAACAACAATACTAAATAATTGATGGAATTAGATTGTTGATAAACTACAAAATTCACTTTCTTAACAATTTATTTTTTCTCTAACTTTAATCCACACCTGCTTTTCAGCATTTTTTTCTTATTAATAGAAAAATGTGTGCAAATTAACATTCCAGCTGGAATGCAATGATGCAGGAATTAGTTATGGACCAACAATCAATTTTTATCTTTTACTATTTTGACCATGGAGCATGAAAGGATTGTGTTTTAAAAACATTTTAAATATAATTTACACTAGGAAGGCAATGCAACCATTTTTAGAAAGAATAATACTAAATAAATGAAAGTAACTAGATAAAAAGAAATTGACATTGATAAACAATAACATTCAAGTGTATTCCCCAATGAACATTAAATTTTAGAAAGTGATGATTTACATAAGCCCAATAAAGCTGATTCAAGAATAATACCAAAAAAAATTGATGTTATTTGCTAAAAAGAAATAGGCAATGATAAATCACAACATTCAAGGCAGATAGAGATGATCCAACAACAATACTAAATAACTTATGTAATTAAATTGCTAATAAAACAAAAAACTCATTTTCATAACAATTTATTTTTTCATCAACTTTAATCCACACTTGTTTTTCAGCACTTTGTTTTTCATATTAACAGAATAATGTGGACAAATTAGCATTAAAGGTGGAATGTAATGATGGCGGAATTACATATATCGACTAACAATCAATTTTTATCAATTATTACTTTGGCCAAGGAGTATGAAAGGATTGTGGTTCTACTAATATTTTAAATATAACTTGCGTAGGAAAGACAATGCAACCATTTTTAGAATGAATAATACTAAATAAATGGATGTAACTAAGTTAAAAAGAAATTGACATTGATAAATCACAACATTTAGGTTCAGAATTCCCCATGGACATAAAGCTTCAGAAAGTGATGATTTACACAAGGCCAAGAGAGATGATCCATGAATAATGCTGGATAAATTCAAGTGATTAGCTAAAAAAAATAGATAGTGATCAAAACTATATGTTTTTAGATTTTGCTAAGGCTATTTGGGACACCATTAGGCAGACCTATTCCAAGGTACAGGATGCTTCGGTAATCTTTGACATCAAAACAAAGATTAATAGTACTTGACAAGCATCTCTAATTGTTACAGAGTATTTTAACAAGATGAATGGGCTTTGGTTAGTGCTAGATTAGTATCACGAGATCGAGATGGTATGCAGTACTAATGCTGCCACTCTTAGCTGGATTATTGAAAGAAATAAGATTGTGGAATTTCTAGCTGGATTAAATGCTAAGTTTGATCAAGTGAGGATTCAGATTTTTGGTAGGGAGAACCTACCCTCCTTGAATGAAGTTTTTGCTATAGTAAGGCAAAAAAAAACCGAAGGGGAGTCATGCTTAGTGATAATGGAACAAAAGGATCAGCCATGGTCACTGCAAAAAATGATGGGGCACGGTTCAGAATGGGAAAAACAGAGGCCAAAAATCGTGAAGGGCTTTGGTGTAGTTTCTACAACAAGCCTAGGCATACCCTGGATCTTTGCTTCAAACTTCATGGCAAGGAGGCTATGTTAAAGAAGAAGGGAGGTTTTAAAAATATGGCAGCACAAAAGCAGGCCTACATATCAACCAAGGAGCATGAGGAAGGAGGGACAACTAGTAAGGCAGAATCAGCCCCAGGTACTGATCTTGTTCAACTTGATGTGAGGAAATTAACAAACTTAAGGCTTTCTTTAAGACCATCAATGATGGAAACTGTGTTTTCGCCCAGCAAGGTAATTATTTATATTCGGTCTCTCTTAATGCCTCTAAAACTGATAAGAATGACATTTGGATCCCAGATTCAGGATCTATTAGTTTTTGACACTTATGAGCCTATTGTAACCTCTAAACAGATTACCATTGCTAATGAAACTTCAGTTTCCATTAAAGGTCAAGGAACAGTTATCCTCAGCATAAATATTACCCTTAAAAAGGTCTTCCATATGCCAAACCTATCCACTAATCTTATGTCTATCCATCAGCTTACTAATGATCTAAACTTCCATGCCAATTTCTCTCCTAATGTGTGTGAATTTCAGGCCTTGAAGATTGGGAAGATGATTGGTGCAGCTAGGGAACAGCATGGGCTATATTTTTTGGAGAAAAAGGGAGACTATCCTTCAGCTGGAAATCGATCTTTTAAGGCTGCTGGATTCTCTCAATTTACATCTAATCCCACTGCACATGTTTGGCTACAGCATTACAGGCTTCACCACCCTCTATTTCCTCTTCTATAAACCATGTTTCCTTCCTTGTTTCAGTCCCTAGACCTTAGTAAATTTCAATGTGATGTATGTGTTATTTCCAATCATCACCGAGTGTCCTATCTACCTAGTAATAAGAGGTCATCTAAACCTTTCTATTTGGTTCATTCCGATCTTTGGGGACCCTCTAAAACACCAAATTGTTTGAGGGCCCGATGGTTTATTTCATTTATTGATGATTGTACTCGAATGACTTGGGTTTTCTTATTGAAAGATAAGGCTGCAGTTAACACCATTTTACCATATTTCTGTAAGCTAATTTCCACTCAATTCAATTGCTCAATTCAGAAATTCCGAACTGATAATGCAAAGGATTATGTTAACAATCATTTGCACCAATTCTTTCAACAAGAAGGGATAGTTCATGAGTCTTCTTGTGTCCACACTCCACAACAAAATGGAATGGCGGAACGGAAGATGAGACACCTTTTTAATGTTACTAGAAGTCTCCTACATCATCATAATGTGCTTAAGAATTTTCGAGGGAAAGCTATTCTTACAACAACCTACTTGATAAACCGAGTACCCTCAACAATCCTAAACCATCAAACCCCATTTTAGCTCCTATCAACTCATTACCCAGATCTAAGTCTGCATTCTCCTCTTCCATTAAAGGTCTTTGGGTGTGTTTCTTTTGTTCATATTCCCAAGCAAAATAGAGATAAACGTGATCCTAAGACCCTAAAGTGTGTTTCCCTAGGCTATTCTCCTACCCAAAAGGGGTACAAATGCTATCATTCGGATACAAAGAAATTTTATATTTCCAAGGATGTTACATTTACTGAATCCCAACCTTTTTTTCCTTCACCTCAAATTGGTCGCCAGGGGAAGTATTGGGATGGTGACCAGGTGGTTGGGGATATTTTTCAAGTGCTGATATCCCTCAAGTACAGCTTCCTAACTCTCAACTTTGTTCTTGTCCTCCATCCAATTCTAGGCCTATCTCATCTTAGCCAAACAGCAGTAGTGAGCAGATTGTTCCTGAATCTTGATATTTTACTCTTGAGTAATAAAATGGTTTTGATAATGACTATATGAAAATCAATATATGAAAATCAATCTATGTGGATTATATGAATGAGAAAATTAATTTTTAGTATATAAGTCTTAAAGCAAGATATGAAATCCTATAGAGGAAATATTGAGTATGGCTTGTTGAGAGAGATTTGTTTCAAAATATACTTTTGATAATCTCAACTTGCTTTCAAAATAATCAAAATGAGGATTCAAAAGAATCAAATGAGGATTTGATAAATTTTCAATCTTTTCAAAAGGATAGTCGACTATGTTTTTCATTCTGTTGACTATGCCTGAAAATAGTCGACTATGCTGTTTGATCTGTCGACTATTCAAGGCATCTGTCGACTATTTTAGCATCTGTCGACTATCGAGTAAGGATAGTCGACTATGCCTTTTGGTCTGTCGACTATTTTTGTTCATAAGTTTCAAAATTTTCTTCACATTTTTGCATCTGTCGACTATTAGAATGTGTCTGTCGACTATTGAAAATTTGTGTTATAAGATAGTCGACTATTCATTTTGTCTGTCGACTATTTCTTGCTTTACATGTAAAAATAGTCAACTAATCCTTTTCTCTGTCGACTATTGTGTTTCACAGAATTTTATAACAGCTAGTTTTTCAACTCCAACGATCACAAAAATGGCTAGTTTCTTCTTCAATCTTTATGGATGCTTATATATACAACTCATGGATGATCAAGGAGAGGCTAATGGACGGAAACGAGATGATCTAGCAATTGCAAACAATTTTATTCGAGCTTACAGTGTTTGGGCTTTCATTGTTTTATTTTTCTCTCCAAGGCTTTGTTGTTCTATCATTGTAAATTTATTGTTAAGCCTTGTTTTTCATTGTGAGAGAACTTGTAACTAAGAGTGTTAACTCTTAGCTTATCTCTTTCATTTGTATCGTTTCTATCTTCCTAGTAGTAGCTAGAGGGCCCATTAAATTGGGAGGTTGTATTTTTCCTAGCAGTAGCTAGAGGGCCCATTAAATTGGGAGGTTGTATTTCCTAGCTTGTGTAGCTAGAGGGCCTACTTGTGTAAGTAGGAGGTTTTAGTGAATTGGTTTAAAATCCTTAGTGGGAGCTAAGGTAGTGGATTAGGCTTGGTTTAAGCCAAACCACTATAAATCTTTTATGTCTTTTATTCTTCTTGCTTTACATTTATCATCTCATATGTTCTATGTTTTAAGTCACTAAAACCTCAATTGGGTCAAAAAGTTTTCAAGTTCTATCAAGAGTTTTAATTATACCAATTCACCCCCCCCTCTTGGTGTGTGCCATAGAACCTACTGTTCTAACAAATCTCACAACTTGCAGTCCAGCCAACAGCCTACGGGTCGTTTCAAGAGATCTCTCTATGTTTTCAAAATAAGACAGCCTATTCTAGATCCACAGCAAGCAACACCATCTAATCCTAGTCAAGGTAAGGAATTTATACAGCCTTTTATCCTAGAAAATGACTCCCAACTTTCTGTTTCAGACTGTTCTAATCCTTCTAACCCAAGTTATGATGATTTGGATATTCCTGTTGTTGTCAGGGAGGGGGTCAGAAGTTGTATCCAGCATCCTTTAACTAATTTCTTGTCCTACCACCGACTATCCCAAAAACACGAAGGATTCCTAGCATCTTTGGATTCAATTGCCATTCCTAACTAAGAAGAAGAGGCCCTAAGAGATCAGAATTGGAAGCAAGACATGATGGAAGAGATGAGAGCCTTAAAGAAAAATTAAACTTGGGAAATTGTGTCACGACTAAGAGGGGTTTTGCTAATAGGATGCAAATGGGCATTCAATGTAAAATACAAGGCTAATGGAACATTGGAAAGGTACAAGGCCAAATTAGTAGCCAAAGGATGTACCCAATCCTATGACATGGACTATTTTGAAACATTTACTCCAGTGGCAAAGATGGCAACAGTGAAAATTGATTCTAATCTCTTTGGCAGCATTTTTTGGATGGGCATTGCAACAGTTTGATGTTAAGAACGTTTTTTTGCACAAAGACCTAGAAGATGAAGTTTTCATGGAGTTACCTCCGAGATTTGAAGAAGAAGAAAAAGAAAAAGTATGCAAGCTCAAGAAAGCCCTCTATGGTCTCAAACAGTCCCCAAGGGCCTAGCTTGACAGGTTCTCTAAAGCCATAAAGACTATGGGATACAATCAAAGCCGAGGTGATCATACACTCTTCATGAAGCATTCAAGGGAAGGAAAAGTTACAACCTTGCTAGTATATGTGGATGACATAATCGTGACTGGAGATGATGAGGAGGAACAAATGTAGCTAAAAGGGAATCTAGCCCAAGAGTTTGAAATCAAGGATCTTGGTATCCTCGGATATTTCTTGGGCACTGAAGTGGCCTACTCTAAGGATGGTATCTTCCTTAGAGGCAAGAGTTTGAAATATATTTTGCATCTACTTACTAAAACAAGGCTTACTAGAGGCAAGTGTTCTAGTGTCCCAGTGGAACCTAATGGAAAACTATGGCAGAATCCTGATAGTAAACCAATTGACAAAGGGAGATATCAAAGGTTAGTAGGCTGGTTGATATGCCTTTCTCATACCAGACATGATGTTACCTTGGTTGTTAGTCTTGAGAGCTAATTCATGCATAACCCAACTGAGGAGCACATGCAAGCTGTAAAGAAGATGGCTATCTCAAGGCTAATCCAGCTAGGGGTCTATTGTTTAGAAAAGGAAGGGAATTAGATGTTAAAGGCTTTACTGATGTTGATTATGCAAGATCTATCACTGATATAAGATCAATCACAGGGTATTGTGTATTCCTAGGTGGAAATCTAGTGTCTTGGAGGAGTAAGAAACAGAGTATCGTGGCAAGATCAAGTGTAGAATCAGAATTTAGGGCTATGGCCCTTGGAATATGTGAGTTGCTATAGCTCAAGATTATCCTAGAAAATTTGAAGATAAAAGTTCAGGGAGTAATTGGGTTATCTTGTGATATCAAATCTGTTAAACATGATAGGACAAAACACAATGAGATAGATCGACACTTTATAAAAGAAAAATTGGATGCAGGACTAATCCATATTCCTTATGTTTCATCCGAGGAATAGGTAGTTGATGTATTCACAAAAGGTCTGGCAACCAAGAGATTTGAGGATCTAATATGCAAGCTTGGAATAGAAAATGTCCATTCCCCAGCTTGAGAGGGAGTGTTGAAATACGGTGATATCATGATCGAGATAATACCCCAATTTATGATTAAAATATAGCTCTAGCATCCCTAAATTCTAGGAGGAGATAGGATCTTATCTACCTTTAAAATTTAGGAGACTGGTTATATCTTAAATCTGTTGTTGTATTTGTATTTTAAATAGTTTTGTTTGTATTTTAAATTCCTATATTTTAGGAACCTTTGTTTATTTAAACTCCTCATGGAGTATTCAATGAAAATATACGGAAGTACAGTTTTCTTCCAAGATTTCTCCATCTAAGCCATGTTCTTGCTATTCTTTACAGTTTTCAACAAATTGGACTATTAATAAACCATAAAATTTCCTTTCATAACAATTTATTTTTTTCCCTAACTTTAATCCATACTAGTCATCTGGCACTTTTTTTCATACTAATAGAAGAATGTGTGATGGAAGGCAATGCAACTATTTTTAAAATGAGTAATACTATATAAATGGATGTAACTAGATAAATAGATATTGACATTGATAAAGCACAACATTCAGGCTCAAGATTACTCAATGGATATTAAGTTTCAGAAAGTGATGATTTACTTGACCAAGAGATGTGATCTAGGAACAATACTAGATAAAATGAAGTGTATTAACTAAAAAGAAATAGACAATGATAAACAACATTCGAATTCAGAATTCTTTACAAACATTAAGTCTCAAAAGGCCATGGTTTACACATATTACAAGGAAGAGAAAGATGATCCAACAACTATACTAAATAATTGATGTAATTAGATTGTTGATAAACCATAAAATTCGCTTTTATAAAAATTTATTTTTTCTCCAATTTTAATCCACACTTGTTTTCCAGCACTTTTTTCATATTAATAGAAGAATGTGTGCAAATTAGCATTCCAAGTGGAGTGCAACGATGTAGGAATTAGTTATGGATCGACAATTAATTTTTATTTGTTATTATTTTGGCCAAAGAGAATGAAAAGATTGTGTTCTAATAAAATTTAAATATAACTTACGCAGGGATGGCAATGCAACCAGTTTTAGAATGAATCACACAAAATAAATGGATGTAACTCAATAGAAAGAAATTGACAATGATAAACTACAACATTCAAGTTCAGAATTCCTCCACATACATTAAGTTTCAGAAATTGATGATTTACACAAACCAAGAGAGATGATTCAACAACAATACTAAATAAATTGAAACAATGAGCTAAAAAGAAATTGGCAGTAACAAACCGAAACACTCAAATTCAAAATTCACCACAGACAATAAGTTTAAAAAAGTCATAGTTTACACAAATTACAGGGCAAAGAGAGATGATCCAACAACAATACTAAATAATTGATGCAATCAGATTGTTGATAAACCACAAAATACACTTTACTACAATTTATTTTTTTGCCAACTTTAATCCACACTAATTTTTCAGCACTTCTTTTCATACTAACAGAATAATGTGTGCAAATTAGCATTCTAGGTGGAATGCAATGATGCACAAATTAGTGTTATGGACCAACAATCAATTTTTATCTAGTATTACTTTGTCTAAGAAGCATGTGGTTCTAGTAATATTTTAAATATAACTTAAGCAAGTAAGGCAATGCAACAATTTTTAGGATGAATAGACCTAAATAAAAGGATGTAACTAGATAAATAGAAATTGTCATTGAAAAACTACAACATTAAGTTTCGAAAGGTGATGATTTACAGAATACCAAGAGATTTGATCTGAGAACAATAGCAGATAAATTGAAGTGATTAGCTAAAAAGAAATAGGCAGAGACAAACCAGAACATTCAAACATAGAATCAGTGTTCTAAAGGCGCTAAGCGCTAGGAGGGCGCCAGACCGAGGCCTAGCGCCTAGGCGGGGCCTAGGAAAACTACTATTTTCAGCACATAAACCTGCATTATTTTGTAACATTTGTTACTTTCTTGCATTATTTTGTGCTTTCATCTAATAGTACAGGGTGGATGGATAAAAAGAAATTGGTAGTGATAAACCGGAACACTCAAATTCAGAATTCCCCACAAACAATAAGTTTCAAAAAGCCAGGGTTTACACATATTACAGGGCGGATGGAGATGATCCAACAACAATATTAAATAATTGATGTAATTAAATTGTTTAAAAACCATAAAATTCACTTTCATAACAATTTATTTTTTCACCAACCTTAAGCCAAACCTATTTTTCAGAACTTTTTTTCATGTTAATAGACAAATGTATGCAAATTGTTAGTATTCTAGGTGGAATGCAATGATACAGGAAATACTTATATGGACAAACAATCAATTTTGTTCTATTATCATTTTGGTTGAGGAGCATGAAAGTATATTAGTTCTAGTAATATATTAAATATAACTTATGCCTGGAAGGCAATGCAACCATTTTTAGAATGAATAATACTAAATAAAAGGATGTTACTAGATAAAAAGAAATTGACATTAATAAACCACAACATTCAGGTTCAAAATTTCCTCACATTAAGTTTCAGAATGTGATGATTTACACAAGACCAAAAGAGATGATCTAAGAACAATACTAGATAAATTGAAGTGCAACTAAAAAGAAATAAGCAGTGCTAAATGGCAACAGAAATAGATAGTGATAAACGACAACATTCAAATTCATAATTATACACAAACATTAAGTTTCAAAAAGCCATGATTTACACATATTACGAGACAGAGAGAGATGATCAAACAACAATACTAAATAATTGATGTAATTAGATTATTGATAAACTACAAAATTCACTTTCATAACAATTTATTTTTTCACCAACTTTAATCCACACCTATTTTTCAACATTTTTTTTCATGTTAATAGAAGAATGTGTACAAATTAGCATTTTATGTGGAATGCAATGATACAAGAATTAGTTACATGCAATGTTATTAAATGCGTGCCTAAGCACAAGGCACGCCTAGGTGCACCTTTGGTGCCAGAAATGCTCCTAGGTAGGCATAAACTAGCCAAGCATGCCTAGACCCACCATGTGCAGCCTTGTGCACAGGTGCACTTGGCTTTTTTTTTTTTTACTGTTTCTACGATTTATATTTACTGTTTATTACCATTGATTCCCTGCAAAAATATAAGGAATGTTTGACTGGAATTATTCCATAATCTAAGAGATTGATTGGCCAAATCATCCCCAGTTTAGAGACTAATTTTAAGGAGTAATTACCAGCTTGTCTTTTTGAATACTTTCCTATTTTCTGAACAATCAACCTTTCCTATTTTTCTGTACAGCCTATCTTTCTTAGTTTAGCACAAATATAACCTTTCCTATGGTGTAAATTTCTAACCCTATAAATCAGGCTGTATTACACAAGTAAAAATATAGAGTTTTATTTCTCTTATTTCTCACAATTACATTGTTTAATTTGTTTACTGTTTAGGATTCGTATTTCTTGCTATAACTTTTTTAAAAATGAACTATATCTAATAGAATCTTAATAGGAAAAGAAAACTTTTGAGATTCCAATTCTAATTATTACTAAATACAAAATAAACAATAAATCAGGAGAAAGAAAAAATAGAATAAGAGCATATAGCAATAAATGTTAAATAGGAGTTAAGACATATAAATTGTTTAAGATTTAATTTAAATTGAATCACAACATTCAACTTCAGAATTCAAATTCACAACATTTAATTTAAGTTGAATCACAACATTTGAGATATAATTGTTTAAATTAAACAACATCATTCAAATTCAGAACGCTCTATAATCATTAGGATTCAAAAAGCCATGGTTTACACATATTACAGGGCAGCGAAAGATGATACAATAACAATACTTAGATTTCTGATAAACCACAAAATTCACTTTCATAACATTTTATTTTTTCGCCAACTTTAATACACCTATTTTTCAGCACTTTTTTTTTTCATACTAACAGACAAATGTGTGCAAATTAATATTCTAGGTGGAATGCAATGATGCAAGAATTAGTTATATGGACCAACAATCAATTTTTATCAATTATTATTTTGACCAGGGACTAAGAAACGATTGCGCTTCTAGTAATATTTTAAATATAACTTGCGCATATAAGGCAATGCAATCATGTTTAAAATGAATAATGTTAAATAAATGGATGTAACTGGATAAAAATAAATTGAGATTGATAAACCATAACATTCAGGTTTAGAATTCCCCCATGGCCATTAAATTTTAGAAAGTGATCATTTACACAAGACCAAAAGAGATGATCCAAGAAGAATAATACTAGATAAATTAAAGTGATTAGCTAAAAAGAAATTGGAAGGGATAAACCGCAACATTCAAATTCAGAAATCTCCACAAACATTAAATTTCAAAAAGTCATGGTTTCCACATATTACTGGGCAAATGGAGACGATCCAACAACAATACTAAATAATTGATATAATTAGATTATTGATAAACCACAAAATTCACTTTCATAACAATTTATTTTTTCTCCAACTTTAATCTAAAGCTATTTTTTCAGTACTTTTTTTTCTTATTAAAAGAAAAATGTGTGCAAATTAACATTTTAGGTGGAATGCAATGATGCAAGAATTAGTTCTAGACCAACAATCAATTTTTATCAATTATCATTTTGGCCAAGGAGAATGAAAGGATTGTCTTATAACTTAAGCATCGAAGTCAATGGCAATATAACCATTTTTAGAATGAATAATACTAAATAAATGGATGTAACTAGATTGACAATCGACAATGGGCACTAATTGAGCTTATGATAGTGGCATACTGTGAGATCCATTCTCTAGGCTAGTTGACAGTTTTTCAACATTTGACAATAAGCTGATTTTTGAGACCCTAACGAATTACATGCAAATTCCTAGTATGTTAGTAGTCTGAGATAAGGAGATCTAGATATACCAAGATTTGTGTATTTTGGTTTGGATTTAACAAATTGAATATTAGGTCATAATTAGGCCCCTCTCAAGGACCAAAAATCCTCAAGGCATGCTCAATCTTTGAATGGATCTTTATACCAATTTTTAGCATGTTAATAACTAAGAATGTAAAGGTTCAAAAACGATAACTGGTATGAATTTCAAAGAAGGGCGATAAAAGCAATTAGAGTGCACAATGCATGGGTGATTTAGGTGGAAAACTTTACCAAGTGTTTGAGGATGTGAAAGAGACCCTTTAGATGCCAATTTGATCATTTAAGAAATCATTCTTTAGTGTTATACAACCTGTAAAATAAGAAATATAAAATGGCAAGGAGGGAGAGTGAGTGGAGCGAGAAGAGTAATCATAATGGTTTTAGCTTTTCAACTTTTTCTTAACTTAGCATGTCTTAGGCAAATCTAAGGTGTTGCAATGATGTGGGTTTTGGAGCTAGAAGTGTAATACCCCAAATTACATGGTGTTATAGAGAATATTTTAATAGAAGTGAAATTGCATTTTTGCAATTGATTATTAACTTTGGCAAAGTTAATAAATTAAAGTGGAAGGAACCATTTAAAACACTAGGAAATAGGCTACTGGAATACTTCAGTCTACCGGAGATGAAGCCACAGTCGATTGTAGAAAATTTAGCAGGCATTCTAGATAACTATGGTCAACTAAAACTGGGTCTAGTTGATGTAAGTGCCCAATAGTAGCAACATTGTGTTACTTTATCTAAAACGTTTTTATACACAACCTAAACACGAAGGGATGTACCCATGCAACACAAGGGTAATGTACAGGTTTTCATGGTCAACTTGGGGATGGGTTTGGATTGAAAACTAGATGCAGAAAATGTACATTATAAATTCCTATGTGGTTACAAAATACCAACAAATTTACAGTGTCAACTTTGTAACAATAATTTACCAGGAATGGTCAAGTAACGTACAAAGGTCAACTACCTTGTGACCCTAAGGTACCATGAGATTCAAGAGAATTAAGGATCAAAAAGCAAACAAAAAGAGGATGAATATTAATATTGCTTATTCCATAAGTTTAGATTGACTTATGTTCAAACTTTGTTAAGTAGTGACCATTTTTTACTTGGAGTTGTAGGAAGATAATGATGAGAAAGACGAAGATGAAATGTAGGGAACGAGGAAGAGCGAGAGTGTTAAGAACCATGATTATCACTGTAACACCTCGTCTCGCCTGGCGTGTCACTATAAGGGTATTCCCGGGATTTCTCTTTTTTTTTTTTTCTTTAAATTCAACACGCGCGGTATTTCAAGAACAATCTTCACATCCAGAAACAAAACCCCGCGAACCCCAGTCTTGCCCGTTTAACTATCAAGATCAATAATCTTAAACTAAACGAGTTTTAATACAACGCAACGGATACACTAATACCAAAACACCATAGTTCTTACATTGTATTTCCATAGCAAAATACGTAATACAGATCAAATGATAAAATTGCTATATACAACTGTTCATTTACAACCTGAAATGCATGTTAAATCCTCCAAACGTTACAACGATTTAACAAACTAAGCACCATTGGCCCTCAACCGGCCACATCCTTGCCCTCGCAGCAGTTCCTGGCTGGAACATTAAACGTTCCAGGGGCATAGCCCAAGTTAGATGATAAACATCTAAGTGACGGCATAAAGCAGTTCATACAATGCATGAGAGACACACGAGCATGGCATACTCAGACAAACATAAATATGCAAGACACGTCCAACTCGAGATATCACCTTGACATACTTAATCCCTCGAATGCCCCACTGTGGCACACGTTCACCTGGTCCAACGTTAATCCCTCGAGTGCACCGTCGTGACACCCGTTCACCTGGTTTAACATTATTCCCTCGAGTGCCCCAGTGTGACACCCGTTCACCTGGATTAACATTGTCCCAATCTCAAGTAGACCCCATCCCGCCCCATACGGACCCAACGATGCAATTAAACTTGACCCCAAATGATATGAAAATTTACACGCCATGCACCAATATTTTAAAATAAAATAGTTAATGCAATGTAGCAAATAACGACACTATGATCATAAGTAAAAGCCTTGTAAAACAATCTATGTCTAGGAGGGTATAACCGCTCACTAGAACCCACCACAAGCACCTAAAAACACTTCCAAGACAAGGAAAAGCTGGAATCAAACCACTCACCTCGAATGTATTCAGATCGCCTCGAGCCTCGTGCAACGCCTCGATTTGCGTGCCAAATCCCAAATGCTTGAACTTATACTCAACCTCGAGCCACAATACTTCCTAAACACCATATTTAATTAAGGAAGCATTAAAATCCATTTTCCTAAATTTTCCATAATTTTCTCAATTTTCTCCTCGATAATTCCAAAATAATTATTTATTAAACTATTTTTTGAAATATTTCAACACAATAAATCCTAAAATAATTAATTAAAAATACTGGAAGAAAAATACCAAAATGCCCCTATCACACGCGCCTGGCGCGTGTCTACGCGTGGAAGCTGGCGCGTGCAGCCACGCGCGTCGTCTTCTTCCTCAAGACCGGTCACCGGCGGTTGCTCCGATGGCTGCAAAACCGATACCCCCTTGAAGCTCTTGAAGAATCGATCCCAACGGCACCAATTTTAGGCCGAAAGGCCACCGGAAAATGCCCCTAACAGGCAATTGCAGGCGGCGGAAGGCGGTCCGCCACCCATTCTCGGCCAAGCTTCGTTTGGCCTCTAAACTGATCCAAAATGCTTCAAAACACTCCCATTTTCTTCTCCTTGACACAAGGATCAGAAACCCCTTAATCACTCTCCCAAAATCATTCGAAAACAAGGTCGATTTCACGCCCCAAAATCCGAAACCCTCGGCCCCTTTTATACCCAAAAATCGGCCAAAATCCGGCCAATCACCGACCAACCCTTGCTCCCCAAGACTCCTATGGCCGTATACGACCTTCCCCAAGCAAGCCTCGATCGTCCCATCACCGGAAACGGCCTCCACGTGCGGTGGCAGTGCGGCGGCCGAAATCCCTTCGCGTTCACACTATGCCATTTTCCATTTTTTGCATTTTGACCCCTGTTTTCTTCAAATGACAATTCTGCCCTTTTTACAACTCCCCTGATAAATCCAAATATACCTCTAAGTCCCACAAGTTTAGTACGTCTCATTTGACCCTCAAGACTCCTGAAAGATTACCGTTTTGACCTCCCTCGGGCAAAATTAGAAAACTGCACTTAGGCCCGATTGGTCAAATTGACCTTAAATCCATTTGATTCAACCCGAAATCACTTAAGGGTTGTTCTACACATTAAATACTAGTCCTTGACGTGCTCCGTTCATCTTCTGGACGTTTCCTACGTCGATTCGATTTTCTCAGCCCGGTCGACAGCTGTACCGAAAACTGTTCCCGATCCCCCTTCTTTCATCACTAAAAATCATAATTCGAATCACTTGTCGATACTGTATAATTTTCTTTAGCTATCTAAGGTCCGGGTTACTCCCTCCGACTGATTTAATCATCTAAGACTGCGTTAATGTGTCATATAGCCTTATTCTTTCGATAATTCCAGTTATACCCTTCATTAAATATCATTTATACTCTTAATAATTTCCCTGGTATTACATTCTCCCCCCCTTTAATAAATTTCGTTCTCGAAATTTGGTCTATGACAATTGTATCACCACCGGTGTTAATGATTCCCAAGTGTAATGCCCTATACACCATTCCTAATTCTTAATAATCATTCATAACTTTTATCTCCTTAGGGTTTGGGTTTACCAGACTCATTTATGATCTTCCAGAATATCCCGTTGTAGTTCCATATCGGCGGTTACTCAACTCCCAAAATGATTTATAAAACCCAATACCATTCCCAATCGTGTTCCCAAAATATATTTTATCTGGCTCCTAAATCTCCCAACCAAGATTGAACTAACTCGGCTGCCATGATGGCACAGAAATTGATAACATTGATCCTACTCGATGTACCTTTCTCAATTATCAGTACCCCGATTGCACATTAACTTTAGCCTTTTGTGGCTTGTCTCGCAAATTACCAATGTAGGTTTATTGAGAATACAATTTTTCTTATGGCAACCTAATATCCTGGCATGTCACTATTTCTCTTCCAAACACTATCTACCAATTAGATCGATTCGTCTCCATATAGAACTCTGGTGTCGTTTCAATTCATCGTTCACAAAAACAATATTCCACCGTTATACTATCAACTAAAGCATTCAAATTGGTCCCTAAAACCGTCAAATGCTCTATTTCGCCTACTCGATGCTTTCCATACACTTCTCACATGAGAAACAATCTTTCTATTGAGTCAAACAAGGTCCCTATTACCCTCGATTCTAGGTGTAATTATAATCTTGTCCCTTTTAGGCGACCTAGTTTTCACACAACTTCCTTAAATGAAAACCCTTTTGAACAACTTTTGATTCTCACCGGGTCTTTTAGCAATACCTAACATAATTATAATAGCTTAACCTACTGTCTTGCATCTCAAATAAATTTTCGTAGTGGAACTAAAAACTCTCGTCTTTCATTATAACAACTTATTCATATATTTTCTCAAATCACAGCATGTCTCTCGAGAAAAACACTTTCAATTACCCATCAACACATAACTTACCATATCCCTATGTTGATTTTGTCTCTTTCAATCCATCAACTCATGTTCTCAAGGGTACCTAAGTATACTTACCATTGCTCCAACCTTTTTATATCACCACAGGCAAGGTTTGAAACAACTAAATCAAGCCAATTGTTAACAATTCCTAGGGTGTGTAATATTAAATATACTAAACTAAGAGCCAAGTCGATAACAATAATTAAATTACTCCCAAAACTATATCTAGAAAACAATCGTCCCACCTCTTGCTTAATCAGGAAACATATATATATATATTTTTTTTTCCTAAGAAATTTCACGGCACATGTTTATACCAAGGATTACTCTATTCCTAGTTAGGAGCTACCTCGACCTAGGAGCAATATTACTTTTTTACCACAACTCCTGAATTTCCCGAGTGTATTCATCACTTCTTAGTAACCTTACTTTACGAATTTCTGTCATGAACGTAATTATCCTAGAAGGATCCTTTACAAATCTTGTTAACAGCTTGCCAAACATTGTTTCGTCACTCGAGATTACTTTTCCTTCTTTCGATTCTTTTTTTTTTTTGATTATCGACTACCACAATCCATATAGCAATTAACCTACTTAGGTCATCTTCCAATCCTTCAACCTTTCTATAATGATTTAGGGATCCTACCACGATGCTCTGGTCCCTTGGAACTTGGACTCTAAACCATACATAACATCCTCGGTGTCGCCCAAACTTTGGCACCTGACCGTCTCCACAGTTCACTGTGTTGCTCCGACTCGTAGGTATCACACCCCAAACCGTGAGCCAACCACCAGTCCTCTGCCTTGGTCCCTAGGCTCAAATCCATTGTTACAAACCAACACCAATGGTGTTATCGTTATGCTAGAATTCCTCATTCCATCTCTAAGAGCTACAGTGGTTCTATTGGTACTAATCCAACTCCATGATCTTTTGGATTCCTAATGTTCTTTTCCAGAGTAACATTCAATCCTATCGAGCACCCTTATCCTAACCATTCCTAAGACTTCGGATTTCTTTCTCACAATTTAATCTCTTTTACTTTCCAAATTTGTTACGCATGTGACGGAACCTCGCGCTACTGTTGCTGCTCTTGCAGACGTTCATAATTTTTCAAACACTCCAACATCAACTGTATTTCCAGTTTATCATTTTCTAAACTTATACTAGATCGTTCAACCGTAGTCTCGTCACGGCCGTATGCTTAATCTATCACAAGATTGGCTTAGAAATTTCATTCTCCTTATATGTTTATTCCACGGTTGGCTTTCAACTAACACTCACTCTATAGGTCATTATGTCAATCATTCCTATTTCTTTGAATCTATTAGGATCAACTTTAATTTTGTTAAGACCTAATCAAGTCCCAAGATATCTTTACGAGCTTAATCAAGCTTTAGCAAGCCTATCTCATTGCTTGGTGCCTTAAAACTCAAGCCAAGACTTTTATGACTACCCCTCGGTCCTTGACAATCATCGTTATGCTAACTATCTTCTTTTGAGTTTGAATCTTCTTAAATCGGCTAGGGTCATTTCAAGCTTTAAAATATAATCGTCTCCACAGGTTGAAATACCATTTTATCTCCAAGTATATACAGTACGCATAAATTTTCTTTTAGCAACATCAAAGTCATACTCACAATTCACTTATCCCAAAATTTTTCTAATTTCCAAGGTTAGTCCTAAATCACGAATCTCTAATCTATCATTGATCTCAAGATTATCAAGTAAGGTTTTATTTTGCAAATTCTTGACAAGCCAAAATATTCTTTCAAATTTCCACAAAAAAAAAAAAATTCTAATTCCCAAAACATGCGAACTTCACGTTTCGTAACCTAATAACTTTCGGTCATAGCTTGATCCTAACTATAGCTAATTAACAGTCGATCCCTCTTTGTCTCGTAGTCACTATTTGAAATTCCAAAATCCTAAATCATCAAAATTTTAGTCAAAAGGACAATTCCCACTTTAACCTGAGCATTTTATTCAAGCCAATTACTACCAAGAAAAACTTCTAAACACCTCAAACAAGAATTTGATCCTCAATTAGTTCTGATTCATTTTCCTCGTCTGATCCTAAACTAATATCCTCGATATAGTTCTTTTTTTTCTATCATCTCCCAAAACTTCCATAAGACTTAAATCTACGCCTTAACTCTCTTTGTCCTTGAATAACATATGAAATCATACGACTCGTCCCTATGAGTCATTTTCTTAAGGTAATATTTCCTTATTTCCACTACCAATAATTCCGGTTTCTCTATCTCAATGTCCCCATCAACAATTTCGGATTCCTAAAATCCTCGAATTCTATTTTCAAAAGCTTTTATCGAATCATCTTAGGTTTCTTATCGGGTCGTTCCTTAGGATTCTCGATCTATACCAAATCATTCTTTCCCTTGAATCCTTATACCATTCGATCAAAACCTGACTTACAGTTAGGTTATGTCATATCAAACTAATCGTCCACAACTTGTTTCTTCTTAATAACCACCAGTTATCCCAACATTTAGTGAGATTGATTTTAACTAATGATCTCCAATCTACGGTTTTCGATTCTTACGAATCCTCAGTTATGGTTTATCGAACCAACCTTACATTCGACCCATATTGTTCGATGCTAACTCCCAATCCAACGTTTCATCACTCAGCAAAATCTAGTATTCTCCAATTAATAATTTCAAAGACTTCAACCGGCAAACCCCTAAATCTCCAAGCAGGGATTTTGTCTTTATGATCTACCAATTCCTTTCCCCTAAGTCTCCATTCGGGATTTTCACTAGTTAGTCCTAACTGAATCCGTTCTTCTTAAGTCCTCAATTCGGATATCTAACTTAACCTTAAGATCTTCAAGTCGTTCTTCTTTCCCACGCCCTTGATAGGCTCTCCTGATAATCTTCGTCGTTTCACTTATCTTTGTCAGGGCATGACACCACCATCATTTAACATGTCCCAAACGGGAGGGTACTAAGACGATTCACTAAGATTCTTCCGAGACAGATTTTATGCTATGCTTCAAGTTGTACCAGAATCACCAACGTACTTATTCTTCTAACATTTTGTTGATCATATGTCTATGTCCTTTCAATAGCTCTTATAACTGGCTCTCTCACCTTCTACTAATGCGCCTAAAGTAGAATTTGTCCGTCTCCTATTGTTGCTAAATGTATATTCAAATTAAAACCTCAAACTTCACTTCTCTAGAGTCTCCATACCACTTTCAACTATGTTCCGAATGTCTCTTAGAATCCATAATCCTATTCTAGGTTCTCGTTCAATGGTTCTAACCATGTTAAGTTTAACAACCTAGCCAAATCATCCTAGGGTTTTAACCTAGGGCTCTGATACCAATTGTAACACCCCGTCTCGCCTGGCGTGTCACTATAAGGGTATTCCCGGGATTTCTCTTTTTTTTTTTTCTTTAAATTCAACACGCGCGGTATTTCAAGAACAATCTTCACATCCAGAAACAAAACCCCGCGAACCCCAGTCTTGCCCGTTTAACTATCAAGATCAATAATCTTAAACTAAACGAGTTTTAATACAACGCAGCGGATACACTAATACCAAAACACCATAGTTCTTACATTGTATTTCCATAGCAAAATACGTAATACAGATCAAATGATAAAATTGCTATATACAACTGTTCATTTACAACCTGAAATGCATGTTAAATCCTCCAAACGTTACAATGATTTAACAAACTAAGCACCATTGGCCCTCAACCGGCCACATCCTTGCCCTCGCAGCAGTTCCTGGCTGGAACATTAAACGTTCCAGGGGCATAGCCCAAGTTAGATGATAAACATCTAAGTGACGGCATAAAGCAGTTCATACAATGCATGAGAGACACACGAGCATGGCATACTCAGACAAACATAAATATGCAAGACACGTCCAACTCGAGATATCACCTTGACATACTTAATCCCTCGAATGCCCCACTGTGGCACACGTTCACCTGGTCCAACGTTAATCCCTCGAGTGCACCGTCGTGACACCCGTTCACCTGGTTTAACATTATTCCCTCGAGTGCCCCAGTGTGACACCCGTTCACCTGGATTAACATTGTCCCAATCTCAAGTAGACCCCATCCCGCCCCATACGGACCCAACGATGCAATTAAACTTGACCCCAAATGATATGAAAATTTACACGCCATGCACCAACATTTTAAAATAAAACAGTTAATGCAATGTAGCAAATAACGACACTATGATCATAAGTAAAAGCCTTGTAAAACAATCTATGTCTAGGAGGGTATAACCGCTCACTAGAACCCACCACAAGCACCTAAGAACACTTCCAAGACAAGGAAAAGCTGGAATCAAACCACTCACCTCGAATGTATTCAGATCGCCTCGAGCCTCGTGCAACGCCTCGGTTCGCGTGCCAAATCCCAAATGCTTGAACTTATACTCAACCTCGAGCCACAATACTTCCTAAACACCATATTTAATTAAGGAAGCATTAAAATCCATTTTCCTCAATTTTCCATAATTTTCTCTATTTTCTCCTCGATAATTCCAAAATAATTATTTATTCAACTATTTTCCGAAATATTTCAACACAATAAATCCTAAAATAATTAATTAAAAATACTGGAAGAAAAATACCAAAATGCCCTTATCACACGCGCCCTCACGCGCCTGGCGCGTGTCTGCGCGTGGAAGCTGGTGCGTGCAGCCACGCGCGTCGTCTTCTTCCTCAAGACCGGTCACCGGCGGTTGCTCCGATGGCTGCAAAACCGGTACCCCCTTGAAGCTCTTGAAGAATCGATCCCAACGGCACCAATTTCAGGCCGAAAGCCCATCGGAAAATGCCCCTAACGGGCAATTGCAGGCGGCGGAAGGCGGTCCGCCACCCATTCTCGGCCAAGCTTCGTTTGGCCTCTAAACTGATCCAAAATGCTTCAAAACACTCCCATTTTCTTCTCCTTGACATAAGGATCAGAAACCCCTTAATCACTCTCCCAAAATCATTCGAAAACAAGGTTGATTTCACGCCCCAAAATCCGAAACCCTCGGCCCCTTTTATACCCAAAAATCAGCCAAAATCCGGCCAATCACCGACTAACCCTTGCTCCCCAAGACTCCTATGGCCGTATACGACCTTCCCCAAGCAAGCCTCTGCCGTCCCATCACCGGAAACGGCCTCCACGTGCAGTGGCAGTGCGGCGGCCGAAATCCCTTCGCGTTCACACTATGCCATTTTCCATTTTTTGCATTTTGACCCTTGTTTTCTTCAAATGACAATTCTGCCCTTTTTACAACTCCCCTGATAAATCCAAATATACCTCTAAGTCCCACAAGTTTAGTACGTCTCATTTGACCCTCAAGACTCCTGAAAGATTACCGTTTTGACCTCCCTCGGGCAAAATTAGAAAACTGCACTTAGGCCCGATTGGTCAAATTGACCTTAAATCCATTTGATTCAACCCAAAATCGCTTAAGGGTTGTTCTACACATTAAATACTAGTCCTTGACGTGCTCCGTTCATCTTCTGGACGTTTCCTACGTCGATTCGGTTTTCTCAGCCCGGTCGACAGCTGTACCAAAAACTGTTCCCGATCCCGCTTCTTTCATCACTAAAAATCATAATTCAAATCACTTGTCGATACTGTATAATTTTCTTTAGCTATCTAAGGTCCGGGTTACTCCCTCCGACTGATTTAATCATCTAAGACTGCGTTAGTGTGTCATATAGCCTTATTCTTTCGATAATTCCAGTTATACCCTTCATTAAATATCATTTATACTCTTAATAATTTCCCGGGTATTACAATCACACCATAGATAAACAGAAAATAAATATGCATATATGTGGAGAAAACAAATCCCATAACACAATATTCAATATACAAACATAAAACCAACAAAAAGATTAAAATTTAATAAATGGAAGAGGTGATAATAAGAGATTAAGGTCTTAAAGAAATGCAATCTATAATGTAATCAAGCTCCAAGGTACAAGATTAAAAGGGTCCCTACATTACCTTCTCACCCAAAAAAAAAAAAAAAGAAAAAGGTGTGCAAGTCAAACCCGTGGAAAAAAAGTGAATTACATACCTCAACTAGCGAAAAACCTTCGTAATTGCATAATACAGTACAAAATACGAAGTCATAATTGAAATCCCATCCTACAGAACCAAAAAGAATATTAGGTACACGTAAAAAACGCGGAACAAAAATGAAAAAAAGTACAGCATTACCTAAGTCCAAAATGCTTGTTCCATTAATTTTGCCAGGTTTATGAAAATAACATAACAGAGCGCATAACAAAATTAACATGTCACAAAAACTTATAAAGTAAAAGGATGGTGCTAGTCCAAACATTTGCATAACTATGTAAATCAATGTGGGAAGTAAAAAGTGAATGAAATCAATATTTTTCAAATTTTCACCTTTTGGTTTCAAAAATAAAGATAGAAAAAAAAAAAGAAGAAGAACAAGAAGACAAAGCCTGTAATCAAATATTTTTGTTCAAGGCTCATGGTAATAACTAAGATGACGAAGTGAAATTGGTCTCAACCATAGAGCTTGTTGCAACCAGAATGCAGAATCCTTGAGATGCAACACACTATTCAAAGTAAAATCTTCTTCCTCTCAAGTAAAAATATACAGTTTTACATGGTTTACACTTTTCAAAATATACGGTTTTACATGGTTTAAAATGTAAATAGAACCCCAATCCATTCAATTTTATAACAATTTATTTTTTTTCACCAACTTTAACCACACCAGTTTTCCAGCACTTTTTTTCATACTAATAGAAGAATGTGTGAAAATTGGAATTCGAGGTGGAATGCAATGATGCAGGAATTAGTTTTATATACACCAACAATCATTTTTTTTCTATTATCATTATGGCGCCGAGGACAAAAAAAAAGGATTGGCATTCTATTTACATTTTAAATATAACTTAAACAGTGAAAGGCAATGCAACCATTTTTAGAATGAATAATACTACATAAACCACAACATTCACGCTCAGGATTATTCAACAGGTATTAAGTTTCAAAAAGTGACACAAGACCAAGAGATGTGATCCAGGAACAATACTCGATAAATTGAAGTCTGCTAAAAAGAAATAGATAGTGATAAACGACAACATTTGAATTCATAATTCCCAATGAACATGAAGTCTCAAAAATCCATAGTTTACACATATTACAGGGCAGAGGGAGATGATCCAACAACAAAACTAAATAATTGATATAATTGATAAACCACAAAATCCATTTCCATAACAATTTATTTTTTTCTTCAACTTTAATAAACACCTATTTTCCAGCACTTTTTTTACATATTAATAGAATAATGTGTGCAAATCAGCATTTCAGGTGGAACGCAATGATGCAGGAATTAGTTTTGATCCAACAATCAATATTTATCCATTATTATATTACCCAAGGAGAATGAAAGGATGGTGATCTAATAATATTTTAAATATAATATATGCTAGGATGGCAATGTAACCATTTTTAGAATGAATAATACTAAATAAATGCACGTAACTCGATAGAAAGAAATTGACAATGATAAACCACAACATTCAAGTTCAAAATTCCCCCAAAAACATTAAGTTTCAGAAAGTGATGATTTATATAAGACCAAGAGAGATGATCCAAGAACAATACCAGATAAATTGAAGCGATGACTAAAAAAAATTGACAGTGATAAACCCGAACACTCAAATTCAAAATTCTCCACAAACAATAAGTTTCAAAAGGCCATAGTTTACACATTATGGGGTAGAGAGAGATGATCCAACAGTAATACTAAATAATTGATGGAATCAGATTGTTGATAAACCACAAAATTCACTTTATGACAATTTATTTTTTCACTAACTTTAATCCACACCAATCATTCAACACTTTTTTCACACTAATAGAATAATGTGTGCAAATTAATGTTTTAGGTGGAATGCAATGATGCAAGAATTAGTCCTATGGACCAACAATCAATTTTTATCTGTTATTACTTTGGCCAAGGAGAATGAAAGTATTATTAATTTGTGCTCTGTATATACCTTCTTGTGATTAGCTAGCAGATATTCTAACCAAAGGACTACCTGCAGTCGTATGCCAAAGAACTATTAGCAAGCTTGGAATGGATGATATCCACTCTCAAGCTGAGGGGGAGTGTCAGCGGATATGTTCCAAATCTAGTGCCAATGATTCATTCCTAAATCAATCAATGATTTCTTGATTTATTTCCTATTCATGTTGTATATCTTTTATTGTTATTATTCCTATAGTTGTTGTATCATACAAATTTATATTCTTTCCAATTTATATTCTTTCCTTATTCTAGGATTAGAATCTTGCTAGCATTTAGAAACTTCCTAATCAGTAGAGGAAGTTTTGTATGTATATATTACTCCCACAAGGGATAATTAATCAAGTAATTCACAATTTCAGTAAAGACTTTTCGACAATAAATCACAAACATTTAGATTGAGAATTTCACCATGAACATTATGTTTCAAAAAGTGATGATTTACAAAAGAACAAGAGAGATGATTGAAGAACAATGCTAGATAAATTAAAGTGATTAGCTAAAAAGAAATAGGCAGCGATAAATCGCAACAATCAAGTTCACAATTCCCCAGAACATTAAGTTTCAAAAAGCGACGTTTTACACATATTACAAAGCAAAGAGAGATGATCTAACAACAATACTAAAATTGATATAATTAGATTATTGATAAAACACAAAATTCAATTTCACAACAATTTATTTCTTTCACCAGCTTTAATCCACACTGGTTTTTCATCATTTTTTTCTTCATATTAATGGATAACTTCTGTGAAAATTAGAATTCAAGGTGGAATGCAATGATGCAGGAATTAATTATATGGACAAACAATCAAATTTTTTCTATTATCATTTTGGCAAGAAGCAAAAGGATATTGGTTCTAGTAATATATTAAATATAACTTGGGCAGGCAAAACAATGAAACTATTTTTAGAATGAATAAAACTAAATAATTGTATGTAATTAGATACATAGAAAGATAAACCACAACATTTAGGTTCAAGATTACCGAACAAACATTAAGTTTCAGAAAGT
Source organism: Diospyros lotus (assembly GCF_014633365.1). Taxonomy (NCBI): domain Eukaryota; kingdom Viridiplantae; phylum Streptophyta; class Magnoliopsida; order Ericales; family Ebenaceae; genus Diospyros; species Diospyros lotus. Next base: position 27,253,928 of record NC_068342.1, read on the forward strand.
TATGATTTACACAAGACCAAGAGATATGATTCAAGAACAATACTAGATAAATTGAAGTGATTAACTAAAAAGAAATAGACAGCGATAAACCACAAGCTCGAATTCAGAATTGTCCACAAACATTAAGTCTCAAAAAGTCACGGTTTAAACATATTAAAAGGCAAAGAGAGATTATCCAACAAAAATACTAAATAATTGATGTAATTAGATTGTTGATAAACCACTCATAGAATTTATTTTTTCTCCAACTTTAATCCACACCTATTTTTCTGCACTTTCTTTCTTATTAATAGAAAAATGAGTTCAAAATAGAAATGCAATGATAGGAGAATTAGTTTATGAACCAACAATCAATTTTTATTTATTATTAATTTGGACAAAGAGCATGAAAGGATTAAATGGTTTACAAATATTACAGGGCAGAGAGATGATCCAACAACAACACTAAATAATTGACGTAATTGGATTAACCACAAAATTCACATTCATAACAATTTATTTTTTCACCAACTTCAATCCACACCTATTTTTCAGCACTTGTTTTCATATTAATAGAGGAATGTGTGCAGATTACCATTCTAGGTGGAATGCAATGATATAGGAATTAGTTATATCAACCAACAATCAATTTTTATTTATTGTCCCCAAAGAACTTACAATGACTAGCCACTACAATTCATGCTCCTTGGCCAAAACAAAAGTAGGCAAAAAGTGATTTTACACAAGGAGAGGGGAATTGTCAAGATCCCCAAAGATATAATAGTAATTATGTATTATATGTGTTGTTGTAGGTTGTACATTGTTGTTATACTTTGTTGTTGTAGTGATTGTAGTTTGTTGTTGTAGTGATTGTACTTTGTTGTTGTAGCTTATAAGTAAGGTAGAATAGGTAGAGAATGCCATATAGTTGAATGATCAATAGAATTTATTCTTTCTCTCTCATCAATTCTCAATCTCCCTCTGATTTATCTCTAATCTCTCCCTCTATTATTGTTCTATCTGAATATCTTCCCCTATTCTTCTAATATCTCCCTCACTTCTTTTGATTTCCCCACCTTACTTTTTGTTCTAATTCCCTCGAATTCTTCCAATTTCCTATCAAGACCCTAAGCAAACCCTAGGATCATGACAAAAGAATATTGTCACTATAGTTGCAAACAACATTGTCACGGGATTGTAGTTGATATAGTTGAGGGAATTGTAATTACTTGATTGTTTGAATAGGCGAGAATATTAATTGGGCAAAACCACAACAATTAGGTTTAGGACTCCCTAATAGACATTAAGTTTTAGAAAGTGATGATTTACGAAAGACCAAGAGATTTGATTTGAGAACAATACTAGATAAATTGAAGTCATTAGCTAAAAAGAAATAGGCAGCGATGAACCAAAACATTCGAATTTAGAATTCACCACAAACATCAAGTCTCAAGAAGCCATGGTTTACCAATAGCAAAGGGCACAAAAGTCACTTTCACAACAATTTATTTTTTCGCCAACTTTAATCCAAACATGTTTTTTAGAACTTTTTGTCACATTAATAGAATAGTGTGTGCAAATTAGCTTTCCCGCTGGAATTCAATGATGCTGGAATTAGTTATGGACCAACAATCAATTTTAATGTATTATTATTTTGGTCAAGGAGCATGTAAGGATAGTGTTCTAATAATATTTTAAATATAACTTATGTAGGGAAGACAATGCAACTAGTTTTAGAATGAATAATACTAAATAAATGGATATAACTAGATAAAAAAAATTGACAATGATAACACACAACATTCAGGTTCAAGATTCCCCAACAGACATTAAGATTGAGAACATGATGATTTACACAAGACCAATAGAGCTAATCCAAGAACACTACCAAATAAATTGAAGTTATTAGCTATAAAGATATAGGCAGTGATAAATCACAATATTAAACATTCAGACATCTCCACAAACATTAAATTTAAAAAAGACCAACAACAATACAAAATAAGTGATCCAACAACAATAATGAAAAATAATTGATGCAATTAATTTTTTTCAAAACCACAAAATTTAGTTTCATAACAAGTTATATTTTCACCAACTTTAATCCACATCTGTTTTTCAGCACTTTTTTATATTAATAGAAAAATGTGTGAAAATTAGCATTCTAGCTGGAATGCAATGATACAGGGATTAGTTATACAAACAAACAATCAATTTTTTTATATTATCATTTTAGCCTAGCAGATATTGCGTTCTAAAACTATATTAAATATAACATACGCAAGGAAGTCAATGCAACCATTTTTCAAATGAATAAAACTAAATAATTGGATATAACTAGATAAATAGAAATTGACATTGATAAACAACATTCAGGTTCAAGATTACCAATAAACCGCAACATTCAAGTTTAGAATTCCCAACATTAAGTTCCAAAAAGAGACGGTTTACACATATCACAAGGCAAAGGGAGGCGATTGGACAACAATACTAAAATTTATATAAATAGATTATTGACAAACCACAAAATTCACTTTCACAACAATTTATTTCTTCCACCAATTTTTAATCCACACCGTTTTATCAACATTTTTTCTTTTAATATTAATAGAAGATTGTGTGAAAATTAGAATTCAAGGTGGAATGCAATCATGTAGGAATTACTTATAGCGACAAACAATCAAATTTTTTCTATTATCATTTTGGCCGAGGACCATGAAAGGATATTGGTTCTAGTAATATATTAAACATAACGTAAGCAAGGAAGACAATGCAACCATTTTTAGAATGAATAAAACTAAATAATTGGATGTAACTAGATAAATAGAAATTGACATTGATAAACAACATTCAGGTTCAAGATTACCAATAAACCGCAACATTCAAGTTTAGAATTCCCAATATTAAGTTCCAAAAAGAGACGGTTTACACATATCACAAGGCAAAGGGAGGCGATTGGACAACAATACTAAAATTTATATAAATAGATTATTGACAAACCACAAAATTCACTTTCACAACAATTTATTTCTTCCACCAATTTTTAATCCACACTGTTTTATCAACATTTTTTCTTTTAATATTAATAGAAGACTGTGTGAAAATTAGAATTCAAGTTGGAATGCAATCATGCGGGAATTACTTATAGCGACAAACAATCCAATTTTTTCTATTATCATTTTGGCCGAGGACCATGAAAGGATATTGGTTCTAGTAATATATTAAACATAACGTAAGCAAGGAAGACAATGCAACCATTTTTAGAATGAATAAAACTAAATAATTGGATGTAACTAGATAAATAGAAATTGACATTGATAAACTACAACAATCAGGTTCAAGATTATCGAACGGACATTATGTTTAAGTGATGATTTACGTAAGACCAACACATGTGATCCAAGAACAATACTGGATAAATTGAAGTGATTACCTAAAAAGAAATAGGTAGTGATAAACCACAAGTTCGAACTAAGAATTGTCCACAAACATTAAGTTCTAAAAAACCATGGTTTACACATATTAGAAGGCAGAGAGAGATGATCTAACAACAATACTAAATAATTAATGTAATTAGATTGTTGATAAACCACAAAATTCTATTTCATAGCAATTTATTTTTTCAACTTTAATCCACACCTATTTTTCTGCACTTTCGTCCTTATTAATAGAAAAATGTGTGCAAAATAGCATTCCAGGTGGAATGCAATGATACAGGAATTAGTTATGAACCAACAATCAATTTTTATCTATTATTAATTTGGCCAAAGAGCATGAAAGGGTTGCGGTTCTAATAATAATTTAAATAAAACTTATGTAAAGAAGGCAATGCTACCATTTTTATAACAAATAAATACTAAATAAATAGATGTAACTATCTAAAAAAACGACATAATAAGTCACATTATTTTGGTTCAGAATTTTGCCATAGATATTAAGTGTCAAAAAGTGATGATTTATACAAGAACAAGAGAGATGATCCAACAAGGCGGCTAGATAAATTGAAGTGACTAATTAAAAAGAAATAGGCAGTGATAAACTGCAAAATTCAAGTTCAAAATTCTTCACAAACACTAAGTTTCAAAAGGGGACAGTTTGCACATATTACAAGGCAGAGATAGATGATCCAACAACAATACTAAAATTGATGTAATTAAATTGTTAACAAACCACAAAATTCACTTTCATAAAAATTTATTTCTTTCACCAACTTTAATCCACACCTATTTTTCAACATTTTTTTCACCAACGCTCCTAGCACCTTCATGAGATTAATGAACCGAGTACTAAGACCTTTCATTGGCTCTTTTCTTGTGTATTTCGACGATATTCTCATTTACAGCAAGAACAAAGGAGAGCATCTCACCCATTTGAGACAAGTCCTGGACGTGTTGAAAGAAAATCAGCTTTACATCAACCTGAAGAAGTGCACGTTCTACACCAATAAACTCTTATTCTTGGCCTATGTGGTTGGTGAGGATGGTATACACGTGGATGAGGAGAAGACAAAAGCAATCCGAGATTGGCCGACTCCAAAATCTAGGTCCGATGTGAGAAGCTTCCATGGCTTAGCCACTTTCTATAGGCGATTTGTACGACATTTCAGCACCATAGTGGCACCACTCACTGAATGTTTGAAGAAAGGAAGATTCAATTGGGGAGAGGAACAAGATAAGAGCTTTTCCCTCATCAAGGAGAAGTTGTGCACTGCCCCAGTACTAGCCTTGCCAAGTTTTGACAAGGTATTCGAGGTTGAATGTGATGCCAATGGCGTAGGTGTTGGAGCAGTACTCTCTCAAGAAAAGAGACCTGTGGCTTTCTTTTCTGAAAAATTAAGAGAGGCCAAACAAAAATGGAGCACTTATAATCAAGAATTATATGCAGTTGTGAGAGCCTTGAAGCAATGGGAGCACTACCTTGTGCAGAAGGAATTTGTGTTGTTTACTGATCACCAAGCCTTAAAGTTTATTAACAGCCAGAAGCATGTCAATAAGATGCATGCTAGGTGGGTAGCTTTTCTACAAAAATTTCCTTTTATGCTCAAACACAAATCTAGGAGTTCGAATCAAGTTGCCAATGCCCTCAGCCGAAGAGCCTCTCTATTAATCACACTTTCCCAGGAAATTGTGGGATTTGAATGCTTGAAGGAGTTGTATAGAGGTGATGATGATTTTGAGCAGATTTGGAGCAAGTGTGTGAATCACAAGCCTGTGGTAGATTTCCATATCAACGATGGGTATTTGTTTAAGGAAAATCAGCTTTGTATTCCTACCTCTTCCTTGCGTGAGAAGTTGATTCGGGACCTACATGGTGGAGGTTTGAGCGGACATTTGGGGCGTGACAAAACCATAGCTACTTTGGAGGAACGATATTACTAGCCTCAGTTGAAGAGGAATGTTGGCAACATAGTCCGAAAATGTTATACGTGCCAAACGGCGAAGGGTCAAGCCCAAAATACAAGATTGTAAATGCCTCTTCCCGTTCCCAAAGGCATATAGAAAGATCTTGCAATGGATTTCGTGTTGGGATTACCATGGACTCAAAGAGGAGTTGACTCAGTATTTGTGGTAGTCTATAGATTTTCCAAGATGGCGCACTTCATTGCTTGTCGGAAAACTCCCGATGCCGTGAATGTAGCCAAACTGTTTTTCAGGGAGGTTTTTCATTTGCATGGGGTTCCCAAATCCATTACTTCTGACAGAGATACGAAATTTCTGGGGCACTTTTGAATTACATTATGGAAATTGTTTGGGACGAAATTAAATAGAAGCAGCACTACCCATCCTCAAACAGATGGACAGACAAAGGTCACAAATCGTACACTTGGGAATATGATTCGAAGTGTGTGTGGAGACAAACCAAAACAGTGGGATTATGCATTAGCCCAAATTGAGTTCGTGTATAATAGTGAAGTTCACACAGCTACAGGTAGATCTCCATTTGCTATCGTGTATACCGAAGTTCCCCATCATGTTGTTGATTTGGCAAAGCTACCTAAGGGTAAGAGTAAGAATAAAGCTGCTGAACAGTTGGCTGAAGAAGTGGTTGCTATTTGTGATGAGGTAAGGCAAAAGCTGGAAAAGACTAATGCAAAGTATAAGATAGTGGCCAATTCTCACCGTCGAAATAAGCAATTTTAGGAGGGCAATTCAATGATGGTGTTCTTGAGGAAAGAGAGGTTTCCTACTAGTACCTACAACAAGCTTGATGAAGCCTAAAAAATATAGTCCTTTCAAGGTGCTTAAGCAGATTAACAACAATGCCTATATCCTTGATTTGCCAGCCTACATGGGAATTTCTAGTACCTTCAATGTGACAAACTTGTATCAGTACCATGAAGATTCCGAACCCCTCTATCCAGAACATAACTCGGGGTCGAGTTCCTCGGAGGTGGAAGGGACTGATGTAGAATAGTGTCGGGAACAGTAACAATGAACAGTATGGTGAACAATGCGTGCGATGAACAGTAACGATGAACAGTGCACAGGGATGGAACTGTAATTACAGCCTAATTCTATTTTAGATTATATCTATTTTAGTCTTTTTTTCATGTTAGGGTTTGCTATTATTATTACTAATGTAGAACAGTGTCAGGAACAGTAGCGATGAATAGTACGGTGAACAGTGATAATGAATAGTGCGTGCGATGAACAGTAACGATGAACAGTGCACAAGGACGGAACAGTAATTACAGCATAATTCTATTTTAGATTATGTCTATTTTAGTCTTTTTTCATGTTAGGATTTGCTATTATGATTCCTTGTTGCTAGGGTAGTATTTAAACTCTTTTTCTTTTCTTTTAGAGGCAATTTTTCTAATAGAATTCTGTAAATTTCTTTAGACTTTCTGGTGGAATCCAGTTCCCTTTGATTTCTTAGAGATTTCACTTGAAATCTTTTCTTCTTGCGACGTCAGAAAGTGACACATCCTCGATGTAATAGAAATAGAATTATGTGTTACAACAATTATGTAATAGAAATACAATATGATCAAACCATGTTAATCATGTCACAATCTCGCACATCTTAGATATAATAGGAAGTGTCATTCCAATATTTTTACAAATAACCTAATTTCTAATTTAATCCTTTTTGTATGTTGGTACTGTATTGGCTAAAATTCTATGCCACAAAACAAAGCTAGTCTTATAGCCGTCTTATAAATTCTTTTTTTGAGCTATCATAAAATCTTACTATCATATCCAAGAGCACTTTTGCATTTTAACCATCCACCTTAATTCTACGAGTAACATTCTCATTAATCTCTCTATCATTTTGGATGAGTGATCCAAGAAATCTAGATTTATCTTTTCTTGGTATTGACCTGATCTTCCAGTTTTACCATAACATCATTGACTTATATTTTTACTAAAACTTATAAATGAAGTAATTAATAGTGGGGTTACCATTATCCTTTTTGTAGTGACACATCTTGTATGTGTTCCTAAGAAAAGGAATTTGTCCATTTTTTAGATTATGCAGGAGTATGCATGAAAGATCATTTTTTTGCTCTCTCTTTAGCCCTATCTCTCTTATCCCTAGGAGGTCTTCCTCCATTTCACTATTTAAAACCTTTATACTCTAAATATTCCTTTATATCAAGTTGAGCATTCACGCCTTTTTTTATCTCATGTAAAAACACAATGTCATCTGCAAATAGCATACACAACCCAACCTTTGCTTGGATAGGTTCAATGAGTTTATTTGATACTAGGGTGAATAGGCAACGGTCGACGTAATACTTGTGATTATGTGGCATTTGTAATACATTTCATTGTAAGAGACAAATTAGGGAAAATAAAATAACTACTTTTGTGACTAGTCTAATGCAACATTCATTCAAGGAGAGCTAAAAATATGAAAAACACATTTTCAAAAAAAAGGAAGAATTTGTGGGCAGTGGCCTAGGAGTTGCGGAAGACAAAGTCAACTATGTAAAAGATTTTAACAAAAGATAATTGCAACCATCTTTATTAAAATTTATCATTTAGCAATTGAGTGTTGTGCTTATTTCATGAATGCATTACCAAACAACAATAGAATTACCTAGTTCACTCAAACTTCTCAAATTAGTGTAGAAAAAAGGCATGCTCCATATACTAACAAGCAAACAAACATAGTTAATACCTGCATGAATGAGTCTCCAGATAAAAAACTTCCCTATTTTTCAAGCGACAAAAGTATAAAGGGGTTTCTTCAAGCCCTTGTCAGCAACCACACTTATACCGTATTTGATCCTGGAAAAGTATATATCTGAGTTTTTGAATTGAAGAGAAGGAAACTAGAAGAGACAGAGTGAGAAAAACAAAAAGATTCAAGAAACAGGAACAAGTAGGGAAAAACCCAAGACGAGTCAAATTAGAATGAAAATATGACCAAAATTCAGATCATTTAACCTGGAATTTTAAATTTCATCTGCCTGTTGAAATAATAAACAAAACAAGACAACTCTGTTATGCGCGCCCTGAAGCTTGTGATGCAAAACTGATATGTACTGGAACTCAAGCTATGTGTATCCCTCCATGCTCAAAATTATAAATGTATAGCACTATCAATGTCAGTGGCAAGGTTCCTCAGAAGTAACAAGCAAAAAAATTCCATTTCCACTAAGGAAAAAAAATCATTTTAATGCAAAAAGTTGGAGACCATCCCATGTACACAATGAGAATAGATAAGAAAATGATTAATACTATAGTTAGCTAGGAGTAATGGTGACTGAAAACTAACTATTAACTAGTAATGTAGGCCTAAGTATTTCACAAACTATAAAAATATGATTACCACAACTAAATCATTTTTAGATGCAACAATATCAATCAAACTAAGCTGTAAAAGGTCCAACTAAGAGTTACCTAAGCACTATGAATTACACTGACATTTATCAATAGACACAAAAAAATCATTCAACAGCTACAAGAATGAAATTGCAAGAAACAACACTCAACCCCTGCCCAAGATTGAAGAAAAATGAGAACAGTGCCCTTCACCCTAAATCCCTTCACAAGCTATAAGATTTCTTTATCTATACACTCCACATCATGAAATGAGGAGATAGACAACCTTAGAGGACCAATCCTAACCCAAATAGGACAAAAAATCCATGTAGATGGAACTAATGCGCCACAAGGTGAATAACCATTCCTCAACCCCCCACCTCTCTCCCTCTCCCCCCCCCCCCCAAAAAAAAAAACAAAAAAAACAAAAAAAACAAAAAACAAAAAAAAAAAGGTCAACAAACAATGACGGGAGAACTTACGCAAAAAGGCATAACTCTTAATGTAACGCCCCGCTTTCTCGGGCGCGTTATAAATTGGGACAATTCCGGGACAATAAAATTTTTCTTTCAAACTTAATTCTAAATCACATCATACCTCGAATCCGTCCCAGAATTCCCATACATTGATCTTAAAAGAGAATCATTATACACATCAAATGCGGAAGCAAAGATCGAAACCTGATATCTTAACATTAATCATAAATAAATTCTTATATCTTCAACATTCCTCAAAACGTTCAAAATCTAAAGTAGCAGAACTTAAATACAGGGGCTACGCAATATACATTTCATTCTTCATGCACTCTGTTAAATGCCACTTCATGCATCATTTAACCTCGAATCTGCTACGATCTCCATCTGGAACATTTGAATATTCCAGGGGCAAAACCCAAGTTAGATGATGAATCATCTAAGTAAGGGTACATAAAATATATTTCGTGTATGAATGCAATGTCTTTCATCGTAGGTGTCAACTGCACCCCTCATGCTACCTACTATTTTTGCAGCTCCCTCTTTCGAAGCCGAGGTGTATGGGTGCACCCTTGGTAAAGTAGCGGTGCCAGTTCGTACTCCCTATGGCCTCAAATGCGAGTTTAATGATATTAACGTGTATTCATGCATTTCATAGTCATGTCATATATGCAGTCTACGTGATGGATATATATCAGGGCATGTCAATATGATGAAAACATTGTCGAGGAACATAAACCAAGCATTTTTCATAAAACTAACTTTAATGGAGAAGTACTACTTACCTTCTCAAGCTTATCGGGCTACCTCGATATCCGTGCCTTGCCTCGTGCATCGCCTCGATTTGCGTGCCAACCTCAAAATTTCCACCAGTCACTTCAACTTAAACCTCAAAGCATCCTAATCACCATAGGTATTTAAATAAATATTAAAACCTATTTTTCCATAATTTATGGCATTTTCTATCATTTTCTTTCTATTTCTTCCTAATTTTCCTCAATAAATCCAAACTAAATATGTAACACCCGGTGTTACAGGTGTTAAAAGAATGAGAAAGAAAGTGAGAAAATTCTAAAAATTCCCTTGAGAAGGTGTTGGATCCTTGAGATTGAGGGTGCCCTATGAGAGGGGTAATTTGGTAATTTAGATAGTGAAATCCAATATAAAGGGTATTTTGGTAAATTGGAAATAATTCCTATGTGGAATTAGGTATGTAAGTGAATAAAATCCCAATTTGGTGTTTATGTGGAGAAATATGGGATTAATAAATTCACAAGGGGTATTTGGGAATTTTGGAATTTAATTCCATAAAGGAATTTAATTATGGAATATTAGGAAAATGGTGGATATTCAATTATGTGGTAAAGTAATTAATTTTTCCCTATATTAGAGAATAAATGTGGTGATGCCACATGGATGGAGGAGATTAGAACTTGGAAGCCAAGGTTGTGTCTTGGATGACACATGGCATTTTGTGGTCCAAGTTAAATGAGAGATTAAATTAAATGCAAAAAGAAATGCTAAAAGGGTCTTTCAAGCATTTAATGAGAGGCATGATTATGTGGATTAAAGAAAATCCAAAAGAAAATGGTAAATGGTCACCATTAATGTCTTGGAAAATATGAGAGTTAAATAAATCAAAAAGGAAAATGGGAAAATGGTCTCCCATTAATGCTTTGGAAATTATGAGATTTATTTAAATGAGAAAGAAAGCATTTATGTCTTTCAAAGTGGTCTCTCATGTGATGGTGGAAAATTGTCCCATTAAATTAAATGAGAAAGAAATTTATTTATGTCATTCAAGTGTGATGGTTATGAAAATAGTCCCATTAATTTAAATGGGAAAGAAATGATATTTCAAGGGATGAGATTAATTCTTGAAATGGGAAAGTGATCCAAGGGTTGCCATTAAATCTTGGAAGTTGGCATGGATTGCCAAATGGGTGGAGAGATTTTAAAGAGAAATGATTGGAAGGTGGAGATTTAATCTCCAAATTAAATCAAAGGCTAGGATTAAAACCTAGCAAAGCACATGGATTGTGCTTCCTTTGGATGGCTAAGATGTTGTCTTGTAAAGTGAGAAAAGATCCAATGGTGGATTTTAAGTAAGACTTAATGCCATGGATTGTGTTAGTTTGGAGGGTGAGGATTTATTCTCACCAAATAAATCTAATGGCTAGGATGCATTCTTGAAATATGAGGGAACTAGTATAAAATGGCAAGAAGGGAAGTCTTGGTTTCCTTTGGCCATTTGGAGAAAGAAATGAAGAAGGAAAGAAAGAAAGGGAGATAAGAAAGTCTCCCATGGAAGAAAAAGTGAAGAAGAAGAGAAGAAATCAAATGGGAGAAAATGAAGATGGAAGCTCTCTTGAAATGGAGATTTAATATTCAAGAAGAGGTAAGGGATGGCCCCATGGGAGGGTGGCCTTGCAATGGGTTTTAAATATGTTTCATAAATGTATATGTTGCATTTGGCATGTTCTTTGTGTTCATGAGACTTATGGCCATAGGTTAGTTTGAGAACATGGTTGAAATGGTGGGTTGATGCCTCTAACCTTGGAGGGTTGTGAGGGCAAAGAAACCTAGCCACACTTGCATGCATTTAGCATCATATAACTTGTTATGTTCATATTTATTTGGCATTGCACCCTTATTGAGCTTAATAGCTCATGAGGTTTTTACCCTCACATGTAGGTTGTGAAAGCATGGTAAAGTAAAGGAAATGGTGGAATGGCATGTGGAAGAATGGAAAGAAGATTCAAGTGCATGTTATGGCTTATGGAAGCCTATCTTGTTATGTTTAATTTATGAGATGTAATTTCATTTGTATGGTGATGGCTTGTTAAAGCCCAAGAGCATGTGTGTATTTTATATTTTGGGAATGTATGTTTCCATTTAGAAATTAGGTATTGGATTATGGCCTATGGCATGTTGAAGCCTAAGCTTTGGTGAAGTTTTATTTTTTTTTTTTGAGATGTTGAAGTATGTTGTAATAAATAAAAATAAGAGAGATTTTATTTATGAAATGAGGCTTTGGAAGGAGATAAGTGAAGGATTTGAGGCAAATTGAGGGTGTTTATTTTTCTGGAAATTATGGGTTTTAAAAGCCCAAAGAAAAAAAAAAAAAAAAAAAAGAAGTGAAAGGGGCAGCAAGCAGCAGCCCCGCGCGCGCGGTCGGCAGTGGCCGCGCGCGGGGGCGGGCGGCAGCGGCCGCGGGCGCCGGCGTGCGCGCGCGCGCGGTTGCGGCCGAGCACGGCATGTGTGGCCAGCCCGCGCGACTAGCGTCCAGCAGCCAGCGGGGCCCCGCGTAGGGCGTGCCAGCGGGCCCCGCCGACCAAATTTTTTTAAAAAAATTGGAATTTTGGGAAATTAAAAGGAATTTCTAAATTGATTTTGGGCCCCAGAGGAATTTTCAAAATAAATGGATTTTTCAGGCATTTTTGGAGAAAATGCTGAAATTTTGGAAATTTGAAAATGATGAGTTTTTCCTCCAAATTTGGTGATCCATCAATGGATTGGTTTAAATGGTGATTTTTGGAGCCCGGTAAAATTCTTGGTCGGAAAGAATTAAATTCAAATAAGAAAATAATGATTGGGCGTCTTTGCGAGATTTCTTTTTAACCAAACGCGGTGTGGTTTAAAGCCCAATTCTGCTAGTAAATCCTGGGGTTTAAGGGAAGGGAAGGATGAGCCTAGTTCCCACCTAGGGCGTTTCTTTTTGAAACATAGTCCGCCCTTCATCACAGACCGGGCAGGTGGACAATTCAGGTAATTGTTCATGAGAAACACCCGTAAGTGGGAGCGGGGCGCTACAAAATATTTCTAAAATATTTTCTCAAATATTTTACTACAAAAATTCATAAAATAATATTCTAGAAATTTTGGAATTTTCTAGGGAATTTTACTTACCTTAGCTTAGCATCTCTGACTTCCTCAGTATGCGTGCCCTATCCTTAAAATGCGTGCCCGAACCGTTTTTCTCTCCAAAATCTCCGGGATATTACGAAAATATAATTTCCTATCTTTTGCGATTTTTCTGGGATTTTTTTGACATTTTCCCATTTATTTTTCCTTTTCTTTTCTTTCTTTTTCTTTTCTTTTCTTTTCTTTTTTTTTTCTCCCTTTCTTCTTCTTCCTCCTCCCTCCTACGCGACCTGCAACTCCATCTTTTTTTTTTTTTTCTTCCTTTCTTCTTCTTCATCTTCCTTCTCTTCTCTTCTTCTTCCTCTCCTTTCTTCTTCTTCTTCTTCTTTTTCTTCCTTTCTCTTCTTTCCTCCATGGCCGAACCAGCACCACCCGCGGTCGCCGCTGCTGCCAACGCCTCCGTCGTCGGCCGCCTCGGCCTCCCGGTCGCCTCCGCGCCAACCACCATCGCGGCCTCCTCCGTCGCGACTGCTGCCGCGCTCGCACTTGCTGGCTGCGCATCGGCCATGGCCGATCAAACCAGCCACTGCCGAGGCTTTTGGCCACCCACGCCGTTGCACCGGCCTCCTCAGCCTCGCCAACCGTCGCCCATGCCCCCGTCAACCTTTGACTTAGCTGCTGCTGGTCGAGCATGGCCGCAGCCGTGGCCCCCTGTTCGCGGATTTTCCATGGCTGCTATGGCCGACTTTAGCCCAGCTCTCACGAGCTTCTCTCTCTCTCTCTCTCTCTCTCTCTTCCGATCTCCTACTTGCTTGCTTCCCTCAATCGGCCAACTTCTTCGCCTATTTATAGGCAACCATGGACGAACGTATATATATGCATATATATATAAATTATATATCACACACAGACTCAATCTTATCATAATCTTACTGCCATTTTCCTCAAATCTTGCTGATATTTTCGCAAATCTCAGATGCTGAATCTTGTAGAAAATTCTTCGCCAGCAATTGAATAATTTAACTTACAGCAAAATGAAGCTTCACAAAAGCTCGCACACACGCGCACGGATGTATATATATATATATATCTGTATATTTTGAACGTCACATTTAATTGCCAAATCTCTCAAATCTTCAAATACTACCACAATCTCCCCATTTTGCGGCCAAAATCTCGGCCATTTAAAGCTTCACAGAAACTAACCGTTGGCCACTCTCACGCGCACACACATGTATATATATCTATATAGCTATTATATAATACACCAACAAAAGGAAAATTACACTTTTAATCCCCATAATTCATCTTAATATCACTTGACAAAATTTTTTATTGCAACCATGCCCTCAAACCTCAAATTAATTTGCATTACAATACCGAAAATCCAAAATTAATAACTCAAAACTTAGCCAAAAAGAACGATTCACCCCACTGTCCTTTCCGGCTGTCGTTTCATCCCAAAACCACTTAAGAGTTTCTCATTACGAAAAATCGGAGCCCCCCTAGGATTCCGTTGATTTTTCGGGAGTCTCCTACAACGATTCGGTTTTACAACATAAATTGCAGCTGTATTTTAGCTGTACCGAAAATCTTTCCGAATTCGATTTCTTTCGATACCATAAATCCTATCTTGATACGCTCGTCGAGACTAGATAATGTTCCTTAGATAATTTCACTCCGAGGTATTCCCTGCAGTCGATTCGGTACGTATAACTGCTATCAAACCCATTTTTCGGTATTCTAAAGTCATCGAAATTATGTGGCAACTTTATACGAACATGGGGTATTACACTTAAGACTATCAGTATCCTCGCTTTCAAATTATTTGTTATGAGAAGGAAGCCAAAAGCAACTACCCAAACAAACACGGCATTTTTGGGTGGGGATTTTGTTTTGAGTAAAAATAATAATATAAAAGATAAAGTTACAAGTTAAACTTTTAGATCAGATAGCTGTTAACAAATCAACAAGGTATCAAAGCGGGCAAAGATCTTAAGTTCAAACCTTACCGCTAACCCAATATTTAAATAGTTGCAAGGAAACTACAGATGGGAAAGTAAAATTGCCAACAGCTTGAAGGAAAATGTAGATTGTTTTGATGAACTGTCAACAGAGTGTGTAGGCTTGGCTAATGTCACCCGGTATTACATGGTATTGAAAATAAATAATTTTCGATTATTTTGAAAGGACCTCGGGTGGTCCGGGAAGCCCAAAGGTCAATATCGAGAAATTAATTAACGAAATTTGCCGAATTGGCGGCTGTGAGTGCCTCGGGACTTGGATGTCCAAGGAAGAGGGCAAGAGATTGATGAGCGTCTCAGGATGAAGATAATGGCGCTGGAAGCAGTCCGACTGGGAATAATTTTCGGAATTAATTTTGTATAAGCCCGAGTGGGTGCCAATACTGAATAAACAGAGGGGACCTCCTGGAAGCTGGGGGGACCCTAGGGGTGGTTTGGTTTTCTAAGTAAGGCAACCCTTAAGTGTTTTCGGGTCGAATAAAGATCCCGGGCAGGCGCAGGGACAAAATCAGCTTTGTCGAGTAAAGTCAGTTATTAATGTTTAAAGAAATCAAGTTTTGGTGTGACTTAAGGATAATTAAATTAGGCTGGGAGGGCCCTAATGACATTATTAAAATTCCTAAATGAAATTAAGAGGATCTCTAGTGCAATTGATGAAAATAGTGGTGTTATATGTAAATTATATATTGATATATATATATAGGCGTGCAAGCTTGCAGTCCAAGCTTGCAGCAGTTTTCTCCCCCCCCCCTCATTTTCTCTGAAATTTTGAAATCAGAGAGAGGGAAGAGAGAGCCGAGAGAGAGAGGAGATAGAGAGATTGTGAGAGAAAGAGGTCGGGAGAGATGGTGGTCGGCCTGGGCTGGCCGTTCCAGCGATCCAAGTAGTGGCGGCTTAAAGAAACCGCGGCCATGGCCGCTATTGCGGGAGCTCGAGGCAGGGTTGGAGGCAGCGATGGCCGAGCAATAGGGGGGCGAAGGCGACCGGAGAACCAGCGGGCAGCCGTGGCTAGGCGGCCAGAAGCTTCGTCGATCGGCCATGGCTGTAACGCGTAGGGGAGAAGGAAGCTGGCAGCGAGTGATGCGGCGGTCAGAAGCAGCCGGCCCTTGGCCAGAGGTGATGGCAGCGAAGGCTAGCGGCGATGGCTGGTGGGCGATCGTGCGCAGCAGCTGGCGCGGCCCTGTATGTGCACGGGGAAGAAGCAGCCACAGAGAGGAGAAATGGAAGAGATGATGAACAGTGAAGAAGAAAGAAAAAAAAAATAAAAGAAAAATAAAAATAAAAATAAAGGAAAATCTGGAAAAATGGGAAAAAATAGGAAAAAATCCCAGAAAAATAGGGGAAGAGTCTGGAAATTATTTTGGGGCCCAATGAGCGTGTCGAAAACTCGAAAATGGAAATTTTGGAGGCAAGATGGCGGCCAAGGAGGCAACGCCGGATGAGCATTTTCCCGATGTCTTCTCCAGGATTAATTGAGGTAAATTAATTTAATTATTTTCATTATGTGAGATAATGTGTTGTGTAGTATTAGTTGGATTAAACCCTGTGTTGGGGTTATTTGAAATTTTATTAATGGATGATTTTGGTGATGTGTGGCGTAGTTGAGGGCATTGATTGAATGTCGGATGTTAATGGAGTTGGGTTTTTGTGTGGTTGTGTCTAGGTTCGGCCGGGTAGACGGTGATCCTAGAAGAGCTCGGAGTTTGGGCTGGAGTTCGTGCCGAAGCAAAGATAAGGCTTCGAGCCAGGTAAGGGATGGCCCCATGTGGAGGTGGCCTTGCAAGTTGGTAAATGTGTTTGATAATGTTTTTATGTTGCATTGGCATGTAGTGGTTATATCTTGTGTGATGCAAGACCTAGTGGACCTATGGCCATATGGAGGACTAGTGTGGTAGGGGCTGATAGGTTGATGCCTCAAACCTTAGTGGGTTGTAAGGATGTGTGAGCCTAGCCTCATTTGCATGCATTGGCATACATAAACATGATTATATTCATATTTACATGCATTGCACCCTTACTGAGTCTTTATGACTCATGAGGTTTTACCTCATGTGTAGATGATACAAATCCGGATGCAAGCAGGGATGGCGCCGGGAGGCCGTTGTGGCAACTAGCTGTGTTGCCCGAGTTATGTATTTTTAATATTGCTTGTATGTAGCCAAGGGGTGTGGTGTATGTATACCCTTGTGAGTAAATGTCTGTGTTATTGAGCTTAAATGTATTTAATTGTGTAATCATCATAGTGTGATAGATGATTGTGAGATCGCTTGTTGAATGTGGCATAGTCGGTAAAGCCGAGTTTCGGACCGAGTCAAGACCAGCAAGGTATGTTCTCATAAATCCCCAATACTCAGCGAAGTGTTTGTATGCTAGCTTTGTGCCTGGGTCACCTCTGGCTTGCTATGGGGTGAGCTGAAGAGAGGTGAAGCTCACTCGGGTTTTGGGTCTTGATCCGCTGGATTTTCTTAGTTGAGTTGGGACCGATTCCTGAGTGGAGAGAAGGGAAGGACGAAGCCTAGTTCCCACCTAGGGCGTTTCCTGTTGAAACATAGTCCAACCCTTTAGTTGTTGTTGTCGGGTGAGTAATCCGATCGATTATTTACCGGTGGCGCCCGTAAGTGGGAGCGGGTCGTTACAATTGGTATCAGAGCATGGCTAGCTATATGAGTGGGGAAGGCTAGCGTGCTTAAGTGTTAAATAGGGTCGGTTAAGTGATTAATGTGAGAAATTACCAGAGTTTTGGAATAGAGGATGTCTGGCATGATGTGAATGCAAGTCGAAATGTTGTAACTGCTGAGTTGGGGTCGAGAACAATTGATTTGAAATTTTGAGATTTCAATGTAAGGTTGGTCCGATAACCTTGAAAGTTGGACATGTGGACCGAGGACCCTAAGGGATTGGGTCAAGTTATTGAGGTCTGCAATGGTATGTTTGGATATTCCTGATCTTGGGATGAGAAAATACCCTGGATTGAGAAGACGTACCTGTGAGAGGTATAAGGGTTGAGCAAAGAAGAACCGAAAACCCAAGTGTGGGTGTCGATGTCAAGGAACCCGAATTTGGGAATTTTGGGTAATATTAAGTGTTCTAGGGATGAGAACTCCTTGAGATTGAAGTGTTGAAGCTCGTGTGGGGACACAAAGCCGAAGCGTGACTAGTCCGAGAGGGGATTAGTGGAGCGTCCCTATGTTAGAGATTTACTGAACATGTTCGAGGGAACAGAGTTGTCCCTTGGAAGTGGTGCAGGAAGGCGTGTGCGATTGAGATAAAATGAACTAAAGTGGGTGCTAGCTCGAGGCTCAAGGAAAAGATTTGACATCATGTGATGTGATCGTATTGTTATGATAATCCCAGAGGGGATGTGCCTAGGGTATGAGTGGACCCTAGTTGGTTTCATGATGAGACGAGGTTTATCCTTGGGAATGATAGGCGTGTGGCAAGTGGACACTAGAGGGTGTTTGAATGAGAAGGAAATCCCAAGTAACTCGAACTGGAATTCAGGGAATCCAAATCTGGGATTGAGAAGTTGGACATGCGTGTGAGAGCCATTGGGTTAGAAGTCCTAGTTATGTAGGGCCAAGTGACCGTTCATGTGATTGATGGATGAGGGGCCAATCAAAACTCTCGTTATGACGCTTGGGGTCTGGTGGGACACCTAAGGTCGGGAGACGAGAGGTGAATAGACCCCCATTATGAGGTTTGGGGTCGTGATGACGCTTAAGGTCTCGGGACCCTTGATGGGAGACGCGAAGGTCACCCAATGAAGGGTATGAGCGGTGTGTGGCCCGAGGGCGATGAGTTTGTGGCAACAGGACATCCATAGGCTATGCGCGCAATGGAAATGCCAACTTCGGATGCCAAGTGGGCAGGGGCATGGCGAGTAATGTGGAGGCCCCGAATTTAAATTCCAAGTCATGGGAGCCTGAGAGAGGCCTGCTGGAAAGCCAAGCTGGGCGTCGTGACTAAATGCACTGTGGGTGTGCAAGGAGAGACGAGAGCTCTCGATTTACCTGGAGGGTAATGGTAGGTGCTCTATGGTTATAGGTGCCAGAGCTTGAGGTATGATCTTGTGGGGTAAGATCATGAGGCCTCAAGATGTGAAATGGTTTAAGAGTCTCTTAAGCGGTAAGAGATGTAGAGTCCTAAGGAGTAAGGCTTGTGGTATGAGCTTGAGGTTATCAAGGCAAGGATAACCAAGTAAGTTGGCTTTGGTAAGATGGTGGCGGAACCATCGTAGTTCGGGAAGGCTTTCAGTAGCTTTGATGCTACGGGTGCAAGGCTCGATGTGACGGATCTGATGCTATGGACCGTGTGGCAGAGGACTAATGAGTTAGCTCACGTTGAGGGCAAGTGGCCCATGGGCCTGAGCAATTTAGTGAACTGCAGGTGACGATCAGATGCCGAAAACCTAGAGCAGCACCTTAAGAGAGTTAGTCAGGTGAGATTGATAGTCTCCTGCAAAGGATAGGACATCTAGAGTAGTCATAGGGAGAAATCGTGGAACGCAAAAACATTATGATGGTTTAGTTGCCGAGTAGGAAGCTTGGTAGGGCGAAGCTACGGTGCGAAGCAAATCAGTGATGGGCCTGAGCCATGCTATTGGAAACTGTTGTTGGGCCAGTGTATTGGAGCAACACGGTAATGATGATTAGGTGTTGGCTCTCCGAAGCACAGGGCAACACGATGGGGAACCAGTGTTGGGCCAGTGTATGGGGGTGACATGGTAATGATGACCAGGTGTTGGCTCGCCTAAAGCACAGGGCAACACAGTGATTATGCAGATGGTCAGGGGCTAAAGATTTGTGAACCCAACTGCTAGTAATAAGAGTTGTTAGGGTGTTGCACCCAAGTGGGGTTTAAGCCCTTTATCTCGTTAAAGTAGTGTCAAGGCGATTTAGCGAATGTTTAGGTGTTGTAGCACTTCGAGATGTTTGAGAAAGAAACCCGGGGAAAAGAAACGGGTCTAGCGTGGGAATAACGCTACAGTTGATGCCTACGGTTGACGGGTCTAATGCTAAGGACCACTGGATATAGACGGTTAGTTCACGGGAGGGACTGCATCCCTCTATGTGGAGTAACCTGTCTGTGGTGGAGACAATTAGACGTGAAGACCTGGGGTATGCTGTAGGTTATGTCTGGGCCAGACCTAAATTTCCGTGAGGGTTGAAAAAAAAAAAAATCATCGTAGTGCCTTTTGTTGTCTTGGCAGCATGAAGGTTTGTGAATAGATTGAGTGATATCTTGTGGTGTGAAAACAAGACGTGTGGCGATGCTCCTTATTAAAGGATGCTAACGCAGTTGTTGTTGAATTTGATCGAAGTTGATCGAATAAATTGAGATGATGGACCCTGTGACCTTGCGGTGATGCAAGAAGATGGGTCAATTGGTGGAGTCGGTAAATGGCTCTAGGATGTTACGTAAGTGCCGTGGAGGGTGAGACTTACGAGTTAGAAACCAACCATGAGATGGGGATATTAAAGCGTGTGAAGGCTTCGAGTAAAGGGATCCCTAATCTTGTGAAGGGAGTTGTGGCAGGCTGAACGTGTGGCCGAGGCATGGTTTGAAATTCGTGAAGGCTTGCAATTGCACGGTCTAGTATTAATCCTGATGTGTCGATGCAAAAATGAGGAAGTATCCTTATGTAGCACTGGATGGATTTCCGATTGATGACACAGGATCAGTTGCCAGGTGGTAGCACTTGATGGCAATAATATGAACGTGAGGCTCGAAGACTGTGATGAAAAGCCTTGTTGATTGACCGTGTAAATAAAGGTTCGGCGGGCCCTGATGGCGGGACCAGGCAAATTTTGAGAAAGGAGATCCAATGTGATAAAGATGGTTGGTCAGAGCAGAAATTATGCCGTTTGAAGGAGTGCTACTCCGTAGCGGGAGTTATAGAGGGTAATGCTGGAATGTGGTCAGGGTAGAACTTGAGATGTTCTCCCAAGAGAGGCTAAACATAGGGCAACAGCACGAGATAAACTTCATAAGGCGCTAAAACTCTATCAGAATGGATCACCTGGAGAAAGCCATCGTGATGGCAAGTACCTAAGTAGGAAGGTGAGTCCTACGGCATCGTGTGGAAGTGTGAGTTCCACAGGTGGGACAGGGGTGATTTCCAATGGATGGAGTTTATATCGAAGCGGTAGTTGATGTTTGCAAGTGTAGTGCCTGGAGGAAGGTTGTGTAAGTTATGAGCCGGGCGACCCGGCTAGAGCTAATTGAGTTGGTCAAATGAAAGTTGAAGACAAATTTAAGATGTAGCCCGTGGGTGACGAGAGTTCGAAAGAAAGACTTGGGGGACGAGATTGGTTCCCAGGAATCGTCTAGAAGTGATGAAATCACCTGGAAGCTGTGAGTAATACAGCTAGAGGGATGCCTTGGAGTTTGGGCAATTAATGAGATTTAACCTCGTGGCTAAAGGTTAACGATTGTGAAAGGAAATCAGCTAGTGGAGCCGATTGGTGACTAGTTGAAGGTAGCTGATGGTGACCAAAGGCGCCAATTGGTGATAGCAGCAGCGGCGAGCGGTGGCTAGCCATGGTCGTGTTGTATCGTGAGAGTAGTTGGTCAGTGGCATTGGTGGAGTTGAAGTCGCGGTAGCTGTTGGATGTGGCACTAAGCGATGGCAAGAGATCGTCTTAGCTAATGATGATGGCGTTAAGGCTAAGGTGATCGCTCACTAAGTGATGTGAGCTGGTTGTAGCAAAGGTTATAAAAAAAAAAAAACTTGGGAGAAGCCAGAGTCTCTTAGGGAATTAGCTAGTTGCCATAAGCATAGCAAAGTGATATGAGGAAGGCGGCCTAAGAGTGGGGTCGTGTCGGTTGCGTTGGCCAGTGAGATTCATGGAGCAGCGAGTCTTTTGAGATGGCATGATGGTGTCATCATCGCTATCAAGGAAAAGATGTTGTCAGGTAGGTCGAAGGTAACCATTATGCATGGTTTAAATCGGGTGTTTAATGCGGATTGAGAATGAACCTGATTTTGAATGGCTGAAAGTTTCGTGCCACAAGAGTATGAGGCTCTATCAAGAAATGGGGAGATTTGAAAGGTCCCAATGAAATTGAAGCTGGGCGAGTAAATTTGGTTAGAAGACCGCTACAAGAGTAAGGGTGTAACCATGTTAGCTTGTTATGGTGCAGACCAAAGGCACGAGTCATCCTACAGGTGCGATGTAATAAGGGGTTGTGCAAATGATAATAAGCCAATCACTTGTGCCACGCACCATGGGTGATGACGAGGGTCGATTAATGGTTCCGTGACCTTAAGCGAAATGGTAGGATCCTTGACTCACGGTAGGGTTAAAAGCCAAGGTACGGCCTAGCATGGGGCAAGATTGTGAAATCTAAAATGGGGTAAGAAATTGAAGAGGAGTTGCTGAGTGAAGAGTTCTTTGGTATGGGTATGAGACCCTTACTAGCGTGCAATATCGACTAGAAAGGAAGGCCAGAGAAGTCTATGTGCTTGCGCAAGAAACTCCTGGTTGGGAGAAGGTTGTGGCCCGAGCATGGTTAAGCTCGAGGTGAGATGGTAATAGTGCGTGCATCATCAAGCTCAAGTTGGACTCGAGTAATGCACGTATGGTTAAAATGTGTAATTACCTGACATGGTGTTAGGTATATCGATTTTGCGTAATCATATCGATAAATGAGGTTCGGCTGGTCAAAGTAGAAGACCATGTATGAAATGGTCAAAATTGGCAGGGTGGGCCAAATGGGTGCTTCCCATGTAGTGCTAGCGTGATAACTTGATCGGTAGTGAGAGATTGCCATGAGGATCAACTCACGCTATGTATGTGTGAGATTAATGGCGGTGTGCCATGATAAATGGGTGTCTGAGTGTCTTGTGGTCACTAAAGGAAACATTGTGGCTGATGATTAGTGCTAAAACGTTGCTGGTTGGACCAGCGTAAAATCGTGGCCATGTGTGTTTGGCAATGGGAAACGTTGCCGTGTGTGATCGGCGTAAAATCGTGGTAGACTGATCAGTGATGCAATGTTAGTGAGAGTTGTTTCGGTTGATGCGAAAAAGGGGAAATGGGAAGTAAACTTGCAAAGTGATGCTTCGAGGCAGAGAAAATCCATCCGGAGATGGATATCGTTGCAGTAAGCACGACCAGCAACCAGTGGTACGATTTGGCGAGAGGCTAAAGCGGTATTCGGTTGGTGAATGTCCTCGAGAGGCAGATGACCAAATGCCTAAGTGAAACCTTGAGGTGAGAATGACCCGAGGTGAAAGTTGAGAAATGGTTTGGCTACGAGATTCTCGTGCAGGAGATTCAGAGAGTAGCCTGAGAATGTGATCGTCTTGGGTAGGAAAGTATGGTAAAGTGAATTTCGAGGACGAAATTCTTTAAGGAGGGTGGAATGTAATACCCGGTATTACATGGTATTGAAAATAAATAATTTTCGATTATTTTGAAAGGACCTCAGGTGGTCCGAGAAGCCCAAAGGTCAATATTGAGAAATTAATTAACGAAATTTGCCGAATTGGCGGCTGTGAGTGTCTCGGCACTTGGATGTCCAGGGAAGAGGGCAAGAGATTGATGAGCGTCTCGGGATGAAGATAATGGCGCTGGAAGCAATCCGACCGGGAATAATTTTCGGAATTAATTTTGTATAAGCCCGAGTGGGTGCCAATATCGAATAATCGGAAGGGACCTCCTGGAAGCTGAGGAGACCCTAGGGGTGGTTTGGTTTTCTAAGTAAGGCAACCCTTAAGTGTTTTCGGGTCGAATAAAGATCCCGGGCAGGCGCAGGGACAAAATCAGCTTTGTCGAGTAAAGTCAGTTATTAATGTTTAAAGAAATCAAGTTTTGGTGTGGCTTAAGGATAATTAAATTAGGCTTGGAGGGCCCTAATGGCATTATTAAAATTCCTAAATGAAATTAAGAGGATCTCTAGTGCAATTGATGAAAGTAGTGGTGTTATATGTAAATTATATATTGATATATATATATAGGCGTGCAAGCTTGCAGTCCAAGCTTGCAGCAGTTTCCCCCCCCCCTCATTTTCTCTGAAATTTTGAAATCAGAGAGAGGGAAGAGAAAGCCGAGAGAGAGAGGAGATAGAGAGATTGTGAGAGAGAGAGGTCGGGAGAGATGGTGGTCGGCCTGGGCTGGCCGTTCCAGTGATCCGAGCAGTGGCGGCTTAAAGAAACCGTGGCCATGGCCGCTATTGCAGGAGCTCGAGGCAGGGTTGGAGGCAGCGATGGCCGAGCAATAGGGGGCGAAGGCGACCGGAGAACCAGCGAGCGGCCACGGCTAAGCGGCCAGAAGCTTCGTCGATCGGCCATGGCTGCAACGCGTAGGGGAGAAGGACGCTAGCAGCGAGTGATGCGGCGGTGAGAGGCGACCGGCCCTTGGCCGGAGGTGATGGCAGCGAAGGCCAGCGGCAGTGGCTGGTGGGCGGTCGTGCGCAGCAGCTGGCGCGGCCCTGTATGTGCACGGGGAAGAAGCAGCCACAGAGAGGAGAAATGGAGGAGATGATGAACAGTGAAGAAGAAAGAAAAAAAAAATAAAAAAAATAAAAATAAAGGAAAATCTGGAAAAATGGGAAAAAAATAGGAGAAAATCCCAGAAAATTCCAGAAAAATAGGGGAAGAGTCTGGAAATTATTTTGGGGCCCAATGAGCGTGTCGAAAACTCGAAAATGGAAATTTTGGGGGCAAGATGGCGGCCAAGGAGGCAACGCCGGATGAGCATTTTCCCGATGTCTTCTCCAGAATTAATTGAGGTAAATTAATTTAATTATTTTCATTATGTGAGATAATGTGTTGTGTAGTATTAGTTGGATTAAACCCTGCGTTGGGGTTATTTGAAATTTTATTAATGGATGATTTTGGTGATGTGCGGCGTAGTTGAGGGCATTGATTGAATGTCGGATGTTAATGGAGTTGGGATTTTGTGTGGTTGTGTCTAGGTTCGACCGGGTAGACGGTGATCCTAGAAGAGCTCGGAGTTCGGGCTGGAGTTCGTGCCGAAGCAGAGATGAGGCTTCGAGCCAGGTAAGGGATGGCCCCATGTGGAGGTGGCCTTGCAAGTTGGTAAATGTGTTTGATAATGTTTTTTATGTTGCATTGGCATGTAGTGGTTATATCTTGTGTGATGCAAGATCTAGTGGACCTATGGCCATATGGAGGACTAGTGTGGTAGGGGCTAATAGGTTGATGCCTCAAACCTTAGTGGGTTGTGAGGATGTGTGAGCCTAGCCTCATTTGCATGCATTGGCATACATAAACATGATTATATTCATATTTACATGCATTGCACCCTTACTGAGTCTTTATGACTCATGAGGTTTTACCTCATGTGTAGATGATGCAAATCCGGATGCAAGCAGGGATGGCGCCGGGAGGCCGTTGTGGCAACTAGCTGTGTTGCCCGAGTTATGTATTTTTAATATTGCTTGTATGTAGCCAGGGGGTGTGGTGTATGTATACCCTTGTGAGTAAATGTCTGTGTTATTGAGCTTAAATGTATTTAATTGTGTAATCATCATAGTGTGATAGATGATTGTGAGATCTCTTGTTGAATGTGGCATAGTCGGTAAAGCCGAGTTTCAGACCGAGTCAAGACCAGCAAGGTATGTTCTCATAAATCCCCAATACTCAGCGAAGTGTTTGTATGCTAGCTTTGTGCCTGGGTCACCTCTGGCTTGTTATGGGGTGAGCTGAAGAGAGGTGAAGCTCACTCGGGTTTCGGGTCTTGATCCGCTTGATTTTCTTAGTTGAGTTGGGACCGATTCCTGAGTGGAGAGAAGGGAAGGACGAAGCCTAGTTCCCACCTAGGGCGTTTCCTGTTGAAACATAGTCCAACCCTTCAGTTGTGGTTGTCGGGTGAGTAATCCGATCGATTATTTACCGGTGGCGCCCGTAAGTGGGAGCAGGTCGTTACAGCCTTGCATAATATTATGAAATGTCTGTATGAACTAGTAGAGATGAGGTAAAACCAACATGAGCTAACAGCCATGTGAGAAGTTGAGTTTATGATTGACTAAAGCCAAAAGGAGCTGACATCAAACTAGAATTTTATTATAAGGTCAATCGTCAAAATAGAATGCAAATACAATTGTCTATTTAGCGGAAAGTAGAGTTTAGGATCGAATAAGCCTAAGAGGAGCTGACAACCAAGTAAAATTGTACGATAAGGTCAATTGTAGAAAATAGACTATATAGAGTGGGCACTGATTAAGCTTATGATAGTGGACATACTGTGAGATCCATTCTCTAAGCTAGTTGATAGTTTTTTAGTGTTTCATAAGCTAATTTTTTATACCCTAATGAATTACAATGCAAATTGCCAGTATGTTTGTAGTCTAAAATAAGGAGATCTAGATATACCAAGATTTGTGTATTTTGGTTTGGATTTAGCAAATTGAATATTACGCCATATTTAGGCCCCTCTCAAAGACAAAAAATCCTCAAGGCTTGCTCAATCTTTGAATGGATCTTTATACGAATTTTTAGCATGTTAATAACTGATAATGTAAAAGTTCAAAAATGATAGCTGGTATGAATTTCTATTGAGATTTGGGTGATCAAAGCAGGGGACAAAAGAAATTAGCGCGCACAATGCATGGGTGATTTAGGTGGAAAACTTTACCGAGTGTTTGAGGATGTGTAAGAGACCATTTAGATGCCAATTTGGTCATTTAAGAAATCATTTTTTTTTAGTGTTAATACAACCTGTAAAAGAAGAAATATAAAATGGCTAGGAGAGAGTGAGTTAGTGGAGCGAGCAGGGTAATCATAATGGTTTTAGCTTTTTCAACTTTTTTCTTAACTTAGCATGTATTAGGCAAATCTAAGGTGTTGCAATGATGTGGGTTTGGGAGATGGAAGTGTAATACCCTAGATTACATGGTGTTATAGAGAATATTGTAATAGAAGTGAAATTGCATTTTTTGCAATTGACATAAACTTTGGCAAAGTTAATAAATTAAAGTGGAAGGAACCATGTAAAACACTAGGAAATAGGCTACTAGAAGACTTCAGTCTACCGAAGATGAAGCCAGAGTCGATTGAAGATAGTGGAAAATTTAGCAAGCATTATGGATAACTATGGTCAACTAAAACTGGGCCACAGTTGATGTAAGTGCCCAATATTAGCAACACTATGTTATTTTATCTAAAACGTTTTTATACACAACCCAAACACGAAGGGATGTACCCATGCAACACAAGGGTAATGTAAAGGTTTTCATGGTCAACTTGGGGATGGGTTTGGATTGAAAACTAGATGCAGAAAATGTACATTATAAATTCCTATGTGGTTATGGAATACCAAAAAATTTATAGTGTCAATTTTGTAACTATAATCCACCAGGAATGGTCAAGTAATGTACAAAGGTCAACTACTTTCAAGAGAATTAAGGATCAAAAAGCAAACAAAAAAGAGGATGAAAAATATTTCTTATTCCATAAGTTTCGACCGACTTATGTTCAAACTTTGTTAAGCAGTGACCATTTTTTATGTGGATCGAGTAGCAAGAAGATAATGATGAGAAAGACGAAGATGAAATGTAGGGAACGAGGAAGAGCAACTGAGCAAGAGTGTCAAAAACCATGATTATCAAACCATAGATAGATAGAAAATAAGCATGCATATATGTGGAGAAAACAAATTCCATAACATAACATTCAATATACAAACATAAAACCAACAAAAAAAATTAAATTTTAATAAATGAAAGAGGTGATACTAAGAGATTAAGGTCTTGAAGAAATGCAATCTCTAATGTAATTAAGCTCTAATGTAATTAAGCTCCAAGGTACAAGATTAACAAGGTCCCTGCATTACCTTCCCACAAAAAAAAAAGGTGCACAAATCAAACCCATGGAAAAAAAGTGAATTACATACCTCAACTAGCGAAAAACCTTCGTAATTGCATAATACAGTATAAAAAAAGAGGTCATAATTGAAATCCCATCCTACAGAACCAAAAAGCAAATTACATATATGTAAAAAATAGGGAACCAAAAATGAAAAAAAGTGCAACATTACCTCAGTCCAAAATGCTCATTCCATCAATTTTGCCAGGTTCAAGAAAATAACAGAACAGAACGCATAACAAAATTAGCATGCCACAAAAACTTATAAAGTAAAAGGATGGTGCTAGTCCAAACATTTGCATAATTACGTAAATCAATGTTGGAAGTGAAAAGTGAATGAAATCAATATTTTTAAAATTTTCACCTTTTCGTTTCAAAAATAAAGATAGAAAAAAAAAAAAAGAACAAGAACAAGAACA
Organism: Diospyros lotus; assembly: GCF_014633365.1. Classification (NCBI taxonomy): domain Eukaryota; kingdom Viridiplantae; phylum Streptophyta; class Magnoliopsida; order Ericales; family Ebenaceae; genus Diospyros; species Diospyros lotus. The sequence goes on from NC_068342.1 coordinate 27,282,293, forward strand.
AAAAGACATAAAGCCCGTAATCAAATATTTTTGTTCAAGGGTCATGGTAATAACTAAGATGACGAAGTGAAATTGGTCACAACCATGGAGCTTGTTGCAACCAGAATGCAAAATCCTTGAGACAGCACACTATTCAAAGTAAAATCTTCTTCATCTCAAGTAAAAATATACAATTTTACATGGTTTACACATATTACGCTCTTCTATTTTGGCATTGGTAAGTTCTAGAATTCAACTTTCAAAACCAAAATACTTTCAAATACAATGGGAAACTTTTGAAATACTCATAAATTTACAACCGAAACTATTTATTTCCTAATTCAATTATTTATTTATTTTCCTAAAATTTTTCCAGTTATTCCAGTCGGTACTCGATGTTTACCTAATTTGGCTATTCCAACATGCGAACCATCAACAAAAGCAATCAAAGTACACACACACACACAAAGGACCTGTCGAAATCGGAGAAAGGCGAATTGCGAAAGGAGGAGCGGGAGGAGGAATGAGATTTGGGACCCCAAGCCATGCCTAGGGTTTTCTGAGTTCTTCTTCTTATTGTTGCTGTTACTCGAAGGGTTTGAATAGAGCGAATTGAAGCTTCGCTTGCATCTGGAACCAGAATTCAACTTTCAAAACCAAAAAACCAGCAAATACAGTGGGACACTTTTGACCTATTCGTAAATTTGCAACAGAAATTATTTATTTATTTTCCTAAATTTGATCCTACTTATTCCGTCTGTACTCGGATATGTGACTAATTTGGCCATACCAGCATGCGAAAACCATCAACAAAAGCAATCAAAGTACAGAGAGAGAGAGAGAGAGACGTGCCGAAATCGAAGAACGATGAATTGTGAAAGGAGGAGCGGGAGGAAGAACGTGAATTGGAACCCCCAAGCCATGCCTAGGGTTTTCTTAGTAGTCTTCATCTTCTTCTTATTGTTGCCGTTACTCGAAGGGTAGCTTCGATCTGGAACCCAAAATTGGCAGAGCGAGTGGAGTTGAAGCTCATTATTGTTTGCGTCAATTTAAACAAATTGGGATCGAGAGGATTTTCAACCGTTAGAGAGAGAGAGAGAGGAGGGGGAGGGGAACTTACTTGCAAATAAATTTGAGTTTTGCTAATTAGCCAGACGGCTTTATCGACAGCCTTACCAAAACCAATTTATCGCGATATTTTGATAATTAAAATATCGCAATAAATTGAAATTGAGCGATGAGAGACGAGCACCAAATTTTGCACATAGCCCAGTCTGAAGAAATCGAAGCCTCCATTGCTTTCTCTCGAAGTCTAACTTAACCTGCTTTTCTTCCTCCTCACCGACAGCCACAACCCGCCACCACCGGCCCACCTTTCTTCCTCCTCGCCGACAACCACAACTCGCCACCACTACTCGTCACTGGGACAAGATCCAGATCTCAAAAAAAGGTGGAAGGAATCTCTTGCCGCTGGCAACAATGTCGAACCTAGGTAAGCTTGCTCCCTTTTTTCCCACTATAATCCTTCATTTTATGTTCTTTTTTTTTTGTATGATTCGTCAGAATACAGAGAGTCAGTCTGATGAAGAAACAGAGTCCGATTCAATCTATTGACAATGTTGCGCTCGATTTCTGGCATGGGCATCGGAGAACGGCTAGGGCTAGGGTTTCATTGAGCAGGGACGATTCGCGGGATCGGAAGTGGGCTACTAGTGGAGATAGGAATTTTGGTAGTGATAATGTGGTGAGGAGGAACTGGTTGATTGGACTGGGGCTGAGCCGGTACGCTCATGTTTTTGAGATACACGATGACGATGTGGATGAAGAAGTTTTGCCAATGTTGACATTGGAGGATCTCAACTCAAGGATATGGGTGTGGGGTATAATTTATGTTGTTAGGTCGAGGCAGAAAATGTATTCTGCAATTCAAAAGCTTGGCAAGGGCTACTGTTGAGATTTTGCATGGTGGTATAGCAGCTTAAGATTGCATGCAGCCATGGCAGAGAGATGGAACGAATGCATGTCTCGGATGGTTTAAGTACATTTTGTTTTATTTAATAATATATTTCATTTCATATGGTACTTAGTTTTGGAATTGAATTGTATCCTTGTTTATTTCTTTCTCTCTATTTCCTCTCACACATGGTTGTTGGTCTCACTCACTTATTTGTGACATAAACATAACAATCAGTGATGAAATTTTTCCAAAATTTTATGGTTGGTTGGTTGGTCTCACACACATACATATGCTTTGTTCTATCTACTATTTCTTTTTGGTAGTCTAGTCTTCCTGTAAAAGTGATGGGATGGGGTTAATGTTTTATGGGCATTCTATAATTATTGTTTGTTGGCTAACTGTTTAGGTCCACTTGAGAGAGTTGGTAGGAGGAAGGATTAATCTCTTATTCGGCGGCTTGCTACCCTACTACAATTTGGGTGGGGAATAATTTTACATAGAATTAGTGGATTAAGCATGTTTATTTTTTTCCATGGTCTGGGAGATCTATCTAATCAATATTTTTTCTTTTCCCCTTCATGCGGTAATAATGTGAGAGACAGAGAGAGACAGGTGGTACTCTTTCGAGGCTCTTGAAGAATGTTCGTGAAGCACGCAGTGAAACACTTTGGTAAGGCTCCTCCTCCTGGTGTGTGTGAGTGTGACACACAGCCACACAACAAACAAAGCCTTACATGGGGAAGAAGAATGCTCGTGCGTGAAGCATGCAGTGAAATTGAATTTGTAAAATAAATGGTCTTTGAAGAAACTATTCTATTTATTTATTTGTTAATTATTATATGTATGTATGTATGTATGTATGTATGTATGTATGTATTCCATTCAAATGTTGTTACTTGGTCTTGTAAGCTACCTACCTGAAGGATGGATGTTTCTTATTTAACTTTCCAAGAAAGTTGCTCTGCACTGTTTTTGCAATTTCTTCTTAATTTGTTAATGTGATGATGCATGTTAGAAGTTAATAATTAATTGTCAAGCAAGCTTGCTGTTGATGACTGCTTGCTTGCGTCTTCTGTTATTCCTTTGAGCTTGAGTATTCTGAACGCGTGCATGAAATAATGGTGTTGTCCATCCATTTGAATTGTGAGTGAATAAAAAATTGATTCAACTAAAATAGAACAACTTTTTTAATGTTTGCCAAGTTAAAATAAAATAGAAAACTTTTTAAGCAACTTTTCTAGGAAAAAATATTTTAAATATTGTTAGTTAGTACATATGAACCACACATATTTGCTTTACGAAATATATATGCACTAGAGAAGAATTAACTATTAGCAAATATCTCCCTTGCAAACATTCATTGGACCTTAAATTATAAAACCCAAATGGGAAATAACTTTAGTTACGCTCGTCGTGTTAGGTTTTCTGCAGAAAATATGTATTTTTATAAACCAAAACCCAAATATTTTTACATAGGATTGTAGAGAATTAAAATAGGATCAAAACTGTAAAAATTTCAAGACAAAAGGAGCTATCACACACCCTCACATGTCAGAAGAAGCGGTCCCACGCACAGCCCCTTGTCGGCACGTGTGTTGCACTAACCGTCATTACTTTTCACGACCCTTCGATTTTTCGACCATATCTCCCTTGTTTTAGCTCTGATTTGAACCTCGTTTGAACCTACAGGTCCCTCTTTTTCTCCTCTACAAGAATATAACAAGAAACCAAACTTACCTCATCATTTTTTTTAACTATTTGGCACAAACTCCAACCAAGACCCAAAAACTTTGACAAGGCCTGTTCTCCCTCATTTTTGGAAAAACTTCTATAACATCTCGCATCGAGCAATAGGAAGGACCATATTAACTTACCAGGGGTCACCCATCCTTAACCTACCCTAATTCAATCACATTTAACTTGGGAGTTCTTTATCTACATTCAACCCAAGAGATATCCAACTGGTGTTGTTTTATTCCTTACTATCCTCGATATATATATACTAACTTCTCTAGAGTCCCTTCTTGGACTTGACCCTGGGCTCTCTAGGCATTACAATAGTGCGCCTAGCATGAAAATCGAGATCGAGTACAAAATTAAAAGGAATCCTAAATTAAGTTTAAGGTGAGACTCCAGTACTCAAATTCTTATTTTTGTGTAAAGTTCTTACTGCATAAAACATGTTTTGTGTAACGTTCTTATACGCAAACTCCTATTGTTCTTTTACGTGAAATCATGTTGCATATGTGAAATATGTTTCCTTAAAAAATATATGCCGTTGGTTTTCAACTTTTGCATTTATAAAATCCGTGTGGCCATACTATTGTACCTACTTGTTGGCCAAGGGAAAAAGTCTGGATATCCCCCGAGAGGCGCTGTACGTGCGCCATTGAGAAAGTTCTCGTGGGGAAGACTATGAGCCTAAGGGACAACAGATGTGGTGCCTGCATGAGTTCTATGAGGTCGGGCTAGGGCAGCATGGTTAAGGACCTCCCGAGAGGCGCTATGCGTGAGTCTATTCATGCATTTATATAAACTGTTTTCAGAGTTCTCACTAGAATATTCATCTTCTAATTAGACCGTGTCCCTGAAATATTCAAACGTTCTAAGTTAGACAAGCAGCTCTAAGGGAAAGGAGATAACTAAAGAATAGGTTTTTTTTGCCGCATGTAGTATGTTTAGCATGTTTTGACTATGTGCGAACCTATGTAAACCTTAGCATGTTTTGGTTATGTTGAGACGTTCGATTGTTGTTTGCAAGAGATGGTATCCATGTAGTACGTTTTGTAAACATCTCGAACAGCTTTTTATATTATAAATAAAGCATTACGGGCGTGAACCATATCAAGTTTGATCTAGCTTCCGCATTTGAAATTTTAATACTTGTCTTAACTATATGATTATTGGGTTTGATAGGTTGAGAAGGTGAAATTATGATTTTTGGGAATTATATGTATATCAGTGGTTGTGGTGTGGAAAAAAAATCATAAAATCCTAAATTATAACATGCCTGAAAATTTGGGGTGTTACATAAATGACTGTCTTCTTAATTGATTTTTATTAAGATAATGTGCGTATTGAAAATTTTGAGAGATTATTTTGTGTATTAAGGATGTGACTTCGCGATAAAAATGATTGTGTGATTGATTAAAGTATTTTGATGCCTAAGTATGTTCATGTTTTGAATTTAGATAAGTAAATCATGATGTTTTGATGATGTGCTTAATGTTTTGAATTAAAAACTTGTTTGAAATCTTTCAATGTGAAATGATTTGTTTGTCTAGGATTAAATCAAGTTAAGAGTGTGATTCTATTCACTATTTTTGAATAGTTATATAAGTGTTGTCTTTGTTTGATGTGAACACTCGATTGGATAATTCTCACAAAGTCATTTCAGATTAACAAGTTGATACTTGATTGAGTTTTACAAACTTTGTTTGGATACTCTATAACGACCTGTTGTTGGGTCTCAGGTATGATTTTCGTATGCCTTGGTACTAATTTAATCTTATTGGGTTGATATATAATTAATGGTTGGTGTATGGTTGTGTTGGATAATGTTTTAAGTGTGAAAATTAAGTGATTAAGCTAAGTGTGGTGTTGTATCTGAATGTATGGGAGAATTGTAGCTTAGATATTCGAATGAGACATGTGTCATTCGGATGAGGGTTGAAGCATCGGATGAGTTTTGTTCTCCACATTCAGATGGTGTCTCCTGTAGCATCCAGATAGGTTTAATTTTGTTCTTACATCTGGATATCCTCCTATTGCATTTGGCTGACTCTCGTTCCAAAAATTAATTTTTTTATTGAAGCCCAATTTTGACCTTAATGAAGCCCGAATCTCAACAATTTTAAAACATAAAAGTTGTAAATCTTTATCTTTTCTTTCCATAGCATCTTGAATCACCTCAATCGGAGATTGGACGAGAGACTTATGCCCAAAATTCAAAAGTGTGTTGAATCTATCCAGAATCTTCCAATTCTCATTAAAGCCTCTCATATCCAGAGATAGGCCTAGGCATAGGGATATCTTCTTAATCCAACGAAAATGTGTTTTTGGAACAAGCTCTGATGCCACTTTATGATAAACCCACTTGGAGTTGGTGGTCGAAAGCCTTCATTAGATGTTGCCACGTATTGTTCCTCCACTATCCTTTGCTCCATCCATGCATATAAAATCGAGATATAGGGGAAGAGAGGATTTTTCAGAGAGTTCGGTCGAGAGGAAGAAACACAATGATGAAGAAGAAGAAGAAAAGAAGAAGAAGAAGAAGAAGAAGAAAAAATGTTACTTCAGGCAAGCTCTCCTGTCATCTTTGCTCTTCTCTGATTTTTCATCAAGTTTGGGTATGAATTATGGTTGGATCATTTCCAATTGTTGTGGTCATGAGCTATAAAATTCGTGGGTTATACGCATTTATATATATGTATAGGTAGTCTGTTGGCCGAAAAGTTCTGCAATGATTCATCCGTTTTGGGTTAGCATCTTCATGACCTAATAAATGATGGAGATTTCGGTTAGCAAATGTGCTAGCAGTTCGTAAAATTGGAATAAGTTATGTGTGCATGCCTTTATATATATATATATATATCTGATGTTGGCAGTAGAAATGGAGGGTTAGCTCTTGGTTTTTATTATAGTTTGGGGAGTTTGTCCACTTCTACTTTCTTTGGGGAATGAAGCTAGGGATAATTCCATTGGGACCCAATGCTAGGCCAAAAAAAAAGAGCTAATGAACGAATTAGGTGGGATGCTAGCTAGTGTCCATAGGGGATGGTGTATGTTTTATAACATTACTTTCCCTATTCCAACTAGTTAAACACCTTCGTGTATTTCAAATGCATGTTATGTATGCAGGGTCAGGTTCATATATTATGGTGGCATATCAGACTTGAGTGCTTGTCAGATATTTATTTCTTAGTTATTAAGCACGAGCATTTGTATTTAGCGTGCGTTTTACTAATTGGACAAGGCTTGGCGGGATACTTGGCTTATGGGGGCTTTGTATCATATCTGGTCTATTACGCCACCCCTTATTTGTTACTTCTGCATGAGTCATGGTGCCAGTTTTGAGATATAGTTGTATAGTGTCTGGTTTTCAAAATCGAGTTTTTTAGGGGCACCCCGGCATGCCCAGTTTTTTTATCTTGGACGCTTATGCGTGCTAGCGGGTGTGGTACGTAGCTCCCACCCGAGTGAGTTTCGACTCATAGTACAGGTACAGTCTGCCTTCAGGGCAATAGTAAGTTTGTTATAAGGACTTGGATGCTAGTGCATTTCTTATTTGGGCCCAAGATCATGTATGTGTGCATTGTTACTTATATAATTGGTACATGTATCAGTTTATAAGATTATATGGTATGTTATGCATGAGTTTCAATTTGTTATGCACTTGAGATACATGTTTACTCTTAACACCTACTCTATCAATCCTTCCTTTCTTTTATGAGCTTGCTGAGTCATTTGGACTCACCTTGTTTTCTTTTCATTCCAAATATAGGCAAGGACCCAGTTATGAGCGAGTCTAGTGGTTCCCAACTTCTTGGTTAGGCGGTGTACAGGGGCCATGCAGACCTAACAGTTGTCAGCCTGGGAGTTCCTTTTTATGCATTTTGTCTCTTCCAAATTGCATTATGATTCAGTTCATTTGGGTCTGTATGGATTATGTTTTACTTTATGGTCGGTGTGTCAATAATGTATGTTATGCATGCGTGGGCTATGTAAGCCTAGAGATTAGTTGTTGTATAGCAGGTTGAGGTTTTGATATTCATGCCAGAATAGTAAGTTTCCTTTATCAGGTTTTTCTGGTATTCATCAGTTGCATCCATGACTGGTTCATCCAGATTCAGCCTGTCTCTATTTTGGTAAGGCACTCGTTCTGGTTCCTTGGGTGGGGACCTTACATACTCAATTTAAGTAAGTCTAGATATTTTTTACTCAATACCTAACATAAATTCACTCGAGTGGTGGTTTGAAATATAATTAAAATTATCTTTCGCATTGCATTCACTCGAATACTTATAAAGCTCCTACTCGAGTAGAAATGAATTCTCTTGAATGATGCAGCCGATCCAAGTTAATTATTTGATACATAATTAATTAAAATTTTACATTAATAATTTATCATCAATATCATCATCAAAACATCATTAATATATTAACTCAACCAATTCTCTTGGACCCTAGTTTTTAAGAGTGTTAACAGAAATATTTTATTCTAAGCAATGAGAGAACCAACCTTCCACTGCTTCAGGAAAAACATGCCAATTGCCCCTACAGGTGTAGCACGGTTGGTTCTCAGGTTGCACCCAAGGATGCAGGTTCGAGTCATGGCAACCGCAGTGTGAGAGTTTCACCCTCCTGTGGGGGTGGCTCCTTGTGGGCACCATGCACTGTGTCTTCTACCTGGTGCGCTGCCGTGTACCGTAATTAACCCCTCCCACGTGTGTGGAGAACCCTTTAAAGTGAGGGATTTCACCTTTTGTACCCAAGGAAAAACATGCCAAATTTATATTACAAAGGTTAAAATTAAAGTTAAATCTAGAGGTGATTTCCCTTTAAAGTTAAAAAGGAACCAATTTGATCCTTGTCATAAGTACTAAGTTGATACAATTTTAAAAGCTTAGGTACTCAAATGATGATTAAAAAACAGAATTAAGTAGTATAAATTAGACAATGACATATAATATAAGGACTAAATTAACCTTTTAACTAATTTTAATAATGAAGTCTTGACTCATTGACGTGGCAGAAGTTGGTTTCAAGTTTTTAAGTCTTGACTTAGCATAAATTTTTTAAGATTTTTTTTTCAACTTATTGTTAAGTACATGCAATTTGTATTTGTTGAAATTAATAATTTCTATTTTAATGATTCAATCAGTTTTATTCATAGAATCTACTTTAATTTTCTGAAAACAAAAAAAAAGAAAAAGAAATTAGGAAATTGGAGTCCTTTAGCTTGCATTAATTATTATTAGGTGGTTATTGAATTTTTTTTTATTTTAGTTTATGAATGTATAACAATTTCTATTAGAATATTGATTGAGATACATAATACTAGCTTAGTGACGTTAATGTTTTTCAAATTATTATGAACTAACAAAGTTAAAGCAACCCCCACAAATACTAATTAGGATTGCCACATCACCATACACTCGCGCACTGACTCATATCATCACATTACATCACATCACCCTACCCTAATAATAGTAATAGTAGTAGTAGTAGTAGTAGTAGGTGATCAAAACCTAATTAAGACAGACACAAAACACAGGACGTTTGATGAGCCAATCCTATGTTGATCGAACATGCATGCCCCATTTAAGCAGTTATAGGCACCTCACATACATCTCTCCCACCCATCGAAACCATCAACATACACACACACACACACTTGATGGATTATATATATATATATATATATATTAATATGAACTAGAATATGACTGACTATCTCTAATAAAAGATACCCAATTTAACTTGTTTAGTAGCTAATTAACTAATTAACTGAAGAGAAGTCATCAAGAGAAGATCAAATAAAAAATCACCATCTTTTCCCTAATAATAATAATAATCTCGACATATTATAAGTGCGCCAGACAATCAATCACCACATTACTAAAAGCTCAAATAATATTATTCTTGCCTAATTAAGCAAGAATGAGATACAATACAAACATGGAGAAGAATACTTCTTTATTCCTTTTCTTCTTCTTCTTTTTCATTAATTGAGCTTTTGATCAATGCAGTAAATGAAAAATGCTCTCATGATAAAAAAAAAGACGAAAGATTGGTCTCATTTCCAAAAGCTCGACCGAATAAAACTGAAAATGTAATATGTGAATGAATTTGCTGTTTTAAAAATTTTCAGTTTAAAAGAATTTTATACAAGAATTATTTTCTACTATTTTTATAGTTGGAAAACAATGGTATAAATGTAAATGCCAAATGCTTGAAATGTAAAAATCATATACAGGAGAATTAAAATTGACAGCACAGAATTTGTAATGATTCAACACAACCCGACCTATTTTACTATCTTAACTCATCACCAAGAATTTTCTTAAATACGCTAAGAAGTGTTTGTTTAGAAAGACAAGTACTATTCTCTAAACTATAGTTTTTCAATTAATGTTCAATTATAAATTTTACACTATCTTTTAACCGGCTCACTTATAACATTTCAATAACTTTTATAAGACTCAACTACAAAACTTTTAATAACTTTTAATAAATTTTAGAGAGATGCTCATTACATTTTCTCAAACATCAAAAGTATTAATATTTTCATTTTTAACAAATTATTAATAAGTTAATAACTATTTATCACAGCAGATTTACGACTTTTAGATTTCAATTATTTATTTTTTATTCCTATTATTATTATTATTATTATTATTATTATTATAAAATAAAAACCATTTTTTAGATGACATAATGTGAATTGTATTATATCTTTACAATTATTAACTGTTGATATAGTGTAAAGTGCACTTCAATTTTTACACACCATAAGTCGGCACACGCGACGTGCATGTACACACTGTTGAGCCACCAACCCCACCCCCACACAAACCTCTTATTTATGAGTGACCATAAACAAAACATAGTGCCTAACTAAGCATTTAAATCTTTAATTTATAGCCATACAATCCACAACGATAACGGGGGCACCTACAGGCGACTTACAAAGGAATTTTACCAAAAGCAATACACGGGTTGACAAGACTCTAGTAGATTCAAAGACATATATATATATATATATATTCTCAGAATCCGAAAGAGATTTCTCAAAAGTTCCATCATATACACACTCACTCACTCATGGTCCATGCAAAGCAAGAACAGCACAGCTCAAAGCCTCTAATCACCCACTAAGATTAGATTAGAGGCCAGATTTTATTATGTCACGTCTAGATTAGAAGCATTAAGCATAACAGAAATTAGCACGCGGTATTTAGGAGGACGATAGGTAGCAGCTCATCCAGGACCGGAAGCGAGACCAGGCGAGCTCAGCCGACACTTCATCTTCGCCAGCCATCCCCATGCTTTTCCTCCTCTGCACACCCTCCGGTGACCTGTTCATGAAAGCGTGCCCATTGCCCGGATAAACGTGTACCTCGTATGGAACTCCCGATGCTTTCAGCTTTTCTTCCAATCCTTTAGCAGCCTGAAAACCAATAATTCTTACCACATAATAACACCCCATATTGCAAGACAAACATAACCACCCTTAACCTTCATAAACACCTCTCTTTTCAACAGAATAATCCCAATCCCACAAGTTGAAAATACTTTTTTATCATCATATCAATATCAAGATCCCACACATGAAGCACACATTGCTTGAAGTCCAATGACATTTACTCAAGGTGTGTTGTCAGATATACATATATATATAGTCGCAAAAACTAAATGCAAAGGCACATTCTCAAGGGAATTACAACGATAAAAAGGAAAGATAGTACATAAAAATAAGGTGTAGAACAGGCCCTAATTTGCTATAGTATACAGTAACAACAACGTGCCTTTACTTTTAGCACATTTTCTGCTTTGCATGCCTAAAAAATTTTGATGTGGATGAGAAGCCTAACACGTCCCAGTTCCTCATTCAGTCATTTTACAAGCAAAGAGGTTGCTCATTAATGATTCAGTTCTATGCAAGACATAAATGTACAGTTAGAATTGAGTCCAAATCTTTGCACTTACGGCAGCTACATTCAACATCATAAAAACTTGCCAAATAACGTGCACTTCTCTGTGAAAAGGCTCCAATCTGTATATAGTGAGGATAGGATACATGCAACTGAGAATTTTTACGTCAAAATAAATTGCTCCATTGTTGCATAACAGTAGCTGCAGCCTGACACCAAGCAGCGCAACTTGGGCTTTATAGGATGAGCAAGTTACTTCGTAATGACGAATGTAATTGAATTAATTAATCAAAACTTTCAGGGGTAATATAGTCCACAGAGATCTAGAAATCTTTCTCAAGACAAATGTCTGAATATAGGAACTATGTCCTTTTCGTTCTGCATTTCAGGAAGCAATGATTAGTCATAGTTAACACTATGCAGTCAGAGCACCAGACTTGGATTTCTGTCTACGAAAGGATTTAGCGGTAATGCATCCATATATCTCAATATATCAAAACCAACCAAATAACAATAATCACAAGCCTAATCCCACTAGGTGGGGTTAGCTGCATGAATTATAGACCATTATATCAATGTCTTTAGCATTGTACTATGCTGTAACTACCCATATTTTTAATTTCTATTTCTGGATATTTAAAAGTGATTTTTTTATGAAATGTGTCCTTGAGAAATAAAAAATTCGACGTCACAACTTGATGTTCGAAATAGGGGAACAGATTCCAAAATAGGTGGAAATAGTACAAAGTTTTGAAATCCAGGAAGAGTGGTTTCGTAACTGTGTTGAATAGAATGAATCTCTAAGGGCACATTTTGAAACCAGACTATTTATTTTTGAAACCTAGCTTCCTGAAGGGTTGGTTTCCAAATCAACGAAGCTGGCTTCAAAACCAAGTCTGTTGAAACCTAAGTCTCAATTTTGGGAGTTCCATTATGAGATTTTAAATATAGTTTTACTATCACATTACCCACATTGTGATGGTATTAGAGTGAAAGATTGATCATTTGGTAGGTCAAATTATTATTTGAAGTGGGAATTCTATACTTGAGAGCAAAATTAAGCAAGTGATGAAACTTTTAAGCATGAGGCATCAAACTAACCAACATTAAATTTTAACCCTAGTGAGACCTCATGGTCATGCATAACTCTTAGGTTTTCAGCAAAATTAAGTTTTAACCCTAGTAAGTGAAAATAACTTGGTGTTTTGTTAATATGAGTATAAACCTTGGTTTGGGACTAAAATTATGAAGTCTAATGATTTAATCATTCTTGTAGGACAAAAGTGCACAGATATAAGGATTTTACTTTGTGTAATCTTCATTAACTTGGTAAGTTTCACTTCCTCATTTCATGTGTATAGCCAAGACCAGAACTTTTGCAGCCCCATCTCCCCCTTTTCAGCGCTCTTTTACAACCCCTTCATCCCTTGTCCCCAAAGCAATTGGTCCCCACATTTTTGTCTTGTTTCTTAGCACAAAACAAAAACATACATGCAGATGTATGTAGATTCATTGTCCTAGAGTTATGCGTGCCTGAGGTCTTAGTAGGGTTAGTACTTAACCCTTGTTTGGTTACCTTGATTCCTTATGCATCAAGTTTTCATCACATGCTTAATTTTGACTCTCAAAACATAAAATGCCCACTTTAAAAAATAATTTGACATGTCAAACGATCAAATCTTTTCATTTAATACCACCAAAATGTGGGTAATATCATAGTAAAACTATGTCTAAAATCTCATAAGCAAACTTCAAAATCGAGCCTTCGCTCGCAGTTAGGTCAAAAATTGCAAGACTTACTGTTCAATTTCGGTAGACCTCATTTCAAAACCAACCATTTAGGAAGCTATGTTACAAAACTAAATGGCCTGGTTTCAAAATCTGCCCCTCCCAGCATTCTGTCCAACCCAGTTTCAAAATCACTATCCAAAACCTTGCATGTTTCACCTATTTCAAAACCTATGTTCCCCTGCTTTGAAACCTTACCCTGTGACTTTGAATTTTTTATTTCCCAAGGCCACAGTTCATAAAAAAATTCACTTCTAAATATTAGGAATTGAAAATACATGTCATTACAAGTCTTCAGAGAAAAGTGCAGAATTTAGAGTTCTAAAAAATATTTATGCTGTTTGCAGGCTGATCACAGGCATCTAGATTAAGGACAGAATAATTCATACACTATGGTGGCTTCTTTTGGGCCTTTGGTCATGAGCTATCCTATATTTGAAGGTACTTCCAGTTCAATGTGTTCCCTATTTGACATATTACAAGAACTGTACTAATAAGGCCCTTTGAAGGATAAGAAGGAAAAGGTTGATTGGACCTCTTCCCCTATGCCTATTTTAGTACCTTGGTTGTCCTCAATCATTTTACAGAGTTACGTTCTGAATATTATGAGAGCTGTGTAAGCTATTGTAATCGTTCATGCACCAGAGATGGTGAGACGAATCTTTAAGTGACGAAACTCAATCATGGTGATGATGCATTGCAGGAGATGAGCTTTAGTTAGGTCCAGTAGTAGATTGACAAAGAGTTTCAATTTGGTACGTAACGCTTGTAATCATGTTCGTTTAGTGATTGCTTTGCATTAACCAAGCTGGATGGGTCCATGGTTCTCGCACTCTGTAAGGGTTCCGTATATATCCTGATCTGTCATTTATTTTCAATAAAAGATTGGTCAAGTTTTAGACTGACTGGTGAATCTATATTTTGGTTCTCTACTTAGATGTAGAATTACCAAGTCAAATCCTTTAACTCTCTAAGCAAAACTAGGTGGATAATCTGATTACATATTTGAGGTTTAAAATATTCACATAATTGGGAATTGGGACTTTACTAATTTAAGGAAGCAAAGAATTTCTAAAAATTTTTGAAGACCCATGACCAAATAAGCAAAACTCATCCAGATCAGGTTCTGGAAGGTCCCAATGAGTTCTGTAGATTTTGTCTGAGGAGAAGATTGATATACATCACAGGATTCATTTCCCTTGTAGCTTAACCATTTAAGGGGTAATCTAAGATGAAACAGATATTAGAAACTTATGATGACTTAAGTTCAAACCTCTCCATGATGTTTGTCATTTTGGACATCATGAGTTCTGCATCTGTAGCTGTTCCATTTTGATATTTGCTTGTATTTGTATGTCAAGTTTTTAAGAATAATTTTCTGTGAACAATACCTTAATCCTCTATTAGTCTCTCCATCCCCCCTTGTGTTCGTGTAGATTCTCACTTCTTTCTCCTTCCTCTTCTCCCTTGCCCTATTCCTCTTCTCTCTCTATCTCCTTTATTTTTCATTTGTTCCTCCTCTTCTCTTATTCTCCTTCATGTCTATCCAATTTTTACTGTTTGATGCTGCACCTCACCCATTCCATTTACTGAATTTAGTTTCAGCACTGTTTGTTTCCTTATACCTCTTCAAGGGAAGGAGGCAGCACTTGGAGCAGGATTTGTTGATAGCTTTTTAGACCCATACTGTTAACAAACTTAAAGTTTGACATCATAATTACTTGGGATAGAAACAATACTAGGAGGTCACTATCTTGTCAATCAAAGAATAAAGAATAAATAATTCTTAACATATTTTTCGGGCAAACTAATTTATCCCAAATTTTTCAATAAGAGACTTCAAGACTCTAGTCAAACCCATTCAGAATTCTAATTAGCAGGCTATAGATGACTCCACACTGCTGGACTTGGACTGTGTTGATTCTTATTTTCTTCATTGACATTTAGTACTTTTTTTTATCAATATAGTTAATATTAACCCAATCAAATCAAAT
Source organism: Diospyros lotus (assembly GCF_014633365.1). Taxonomy (NCBI): domain Eukaryota; kingdom Viridiplantae; phylum Streptophyta; class Magnoliopsida; order Ericales; family Ebenaceae; genus Diospyros; species Diospyros lotus. Next base: position 27,297,667 of record NC_068342.1, read on the forward strand.
GCTGAAGGTGTTCTAATCTCTTCTGTCCATTATTCAATAGATCACCATGAGGACTCTGTTTTGAGTTACTCTAATTCCATTTTATTGTGTCTATACATAAGCACTATAACCTAACATCATCTTTATAAATTTAATCTAAAAGAAACAAAGACCAAAGCAGGATTTGTTGAATTATGGTAGTCACACTTGCCCATCAAAAAAAGTTATAATTCATGGGAGAACTCAAAAGTAGCCATATGGGATTAAGGCTTGATATCTTGTTGTTTCATGGGAAAATTTAAGAATAAATATAAAATAAAAAAGAAGAAATCAAAAACACAGACAACAGGAAAACATGAAGTAATAAACTGAGAACTTCATGCAACAATACTGAAAGTCAGAATTAATTAAGCAATACCGTCACATCTGAGAAGCCAACAAAGCTATCAAGTTCGCCAAAATGAGCCTGAACAGGTGCCTTGGCATTTGATGGATCTGCAAGCTGTGAGGAAGGAACTCCATAGAATGCTACAACAGCATCAACCTCAGGGACCAAGACAGAACTAGCAATAGATAGAGCACCACCCATGCAGAATCCAGTTACACCAACCTAGTTAAAACAAAATAACCAGAACTTATTTAAACTGACAGAGTGAGCTATCCATGGTGTCAGGTAGAAAAGTTCAATTTTAGCAGATGTAAATTGGCAAGGTAAGCATGAAATATTTCATCAAACAGAAGTCACTAAAGAATATGCATCTTATATATTGAACTGCCATTCAATAGTTTCTAATCCTGCCCAAGTGCGTGATCCAAGAGATGGAGCAGTTAATCAGAAATTTCTTATGGAGTGGTAATGAGGCAAATTCTAATAAAGCAAAGGTGGCGTGGCAAGAGATTTGCTGCCCCAAAGAGCAGGGGGGCCTAGGTCTGAAGCCCCTATATATTTGGAACCAAGCCTTGCACACCAAGTTAATTTGACGGTTGCTCTTAGGCGATAGGGATTCCCTATGGGTTAAATGGGTGCGTACATATTGGGTTAGAGGGGCGTGTTTTTGGCTTCTTACAGCACCCTATCGCAGCCTATGGTACTAGAGAAAGTTGCTCTCGCTAAGGGGTGTTATGAGGACCCGGTTTGGATGGAGGATTGGAGACGGTTGTAATACGTTTCTTTGGCAAGATCAGTGGCATCTATTAAGTGTGCTCATTGATTGTTTCTCTCGCCAATTGCCTCGGCAATTAGGCATTTCAATTTTAGCTAAGGTAGCGGATATTATTAAGGATGGCTCTTGGATCTGGCCGCAGACTTCTTTTTCCCCGAATTTCGATCTAATACGTAGCCACCTCCCTAGCCTTCCTCGATTTGAGCACCGAGATGAGCCGTGTTGGCTCTCGGCCTTCAATGGGGCCTTTTTTGTCAAGGCAACATTCCAAGATCTCCAGGTTCAGCGCCCTTGGGTCCCTTGGTTTAGGCTAGTTTGATCTTTTGTGGGTAGATATCCCAGCCCATATGTTTATCCTCTAGTTAGCGATTCGGGAGCATTTATCTACACTTGATCGTACTAACCTGCTTTTGTCTTTCCCAAATAGATGTTTCCTTAGCAGGGCAAATGCGGAAAGTCATAGCCATCTTGCACAGAAGAAGAGGAAGAAGAAGGGAAAGGGGCTATTTCCTTGCACGCAATCAAAGGAATGGCCAGTAGCAAGATTATCAAAGTGGAAGGAAAAGTGCAAGACATCACTCTTATGGTCTTAATAGACAATGGGAGTACCCACAGTTTCATTGATGAGGGAACAACCAAGAGGATGAAGTAGCCATTGGCCAACACACAACCCCTGTTCGTGACAGTAGCTAATGGAAGTAAAGTGATCAGCAAATCCACATGCTTGGGATTTTGCTGGGAAATGCAAGGACAAGAATACCAAGCTGATTTGAGGTTACTGAAGTTGGGAGGATGCCATATTGTACTCGGGGTCGATTGGATGAGGGGAGTAAGTCTAATCAGTTTTGATTTCAATAAAATAGAGATAACCCTAGAGAAGGAAGGAATGAGAATGGTGTTGCTAGGAAATATGGAACTAGGATCGTGCAAGTTGATCAAGGGGAAGAAATTGCAGTAGCTATTCAGAAAGGTGGTGTCCCAAGTAGTTCAATTGTTTTCAATCGAAGCTACTGAGCAGATGGAGAAACAAAGTGAAGAGGGTCCTAAACATGGAAGCCTAATAGGACTTAATTGTATACATATTTTTATCTTAACCTTGTGCTATTTTTCCTACTTCAAATGTGTGTTATATGGATTTTACATAATTTGAATATCTTTTTGTAGGAATTAAGCAAAGGAGATGAATTCAAAAAAATTGGTCTTTAAAGAAGATATTATAAATTAATTTATAATGTTAATTTTATAATTAATATTATAATACAATAAGAGAATTAATAATTAATAAATTGACAGCAGCAATTGAAGGCAATTGGGAGAAGCAAAGAAGTGCAATTGGAGTTGAAGTCATATTGGAAGAGGACTAGGGAACAGTGCACCTATATATTAAATATTATAAAAATGAAACAAGGGAATAAAGGGCTTGGAATTGAAAGCGGCGGACAGAGGAAGAAATTGAGAGGCTGCACAGCAGAAAGAAAAAATTGAAGAACAAAAAGGGGAATAAAGAAATTGAAGAAGCACCGCTGAAGCGGGCAAGCAACAACCAGATCTGTCCGACCCAGATCTGGGCAGGGGCTTCTTTCCTTCCTTCTTTTGAGTTTTTGTTCTGTTTTTCTTTGATTGATTAGGATTTCAATCATGCAGCAACCCTTGGTTGATTTTGAGAATATATTATTCATTATGAGTGGCTAAATAATTGTGTAGAGTTTCTAAAGGATCCTATGCATTGAAACCAGTGTTCAAAAACGTGTTAGGCGCTAGTCGGACAGCAAGCTGGCGCCTAGCGCCTAGGGCACCTAGGCGGGACCTAGATCAACAGCAAGCTTGCTACTGCAGCAAGAAGCAACGCAAGCTTGCTGCTGCAACAAGCAGCAAGTTGCTGCTACTTGCAGCAATGAGCAGCGAGCAGCTACAGCATGCCGCAAGGAGCAACAAACAACAAGGACCAAGGAGCAATGCTTTTTACTTTTTTTTTCCGGAGGTGGAGGAAGATGGATACATACTGGAGGAAGATGAGATCAGTGACGAGAGATGACAGCCAATAGATGAGATCGGCGGCGACAAGAGAGAACAACCAACAGATGAGATCAATGGCGGCGGTGAACAACCAAGAGACGAGATTGGCAGTGAGAGAGAGAGACAGACGACCCGCGATGAACGACTAGAGAGAGAAAGGGAAGGGGGAAATAGGTCAGCTCAAAACGCGCACGACCTAGGCGGCCTAGGCCACGCGCGACCCAGGTGGTTAGGCGCTGCCTGGGTAACCTAGGCGCCGTCGTGGCCCGATTAATTGGGCCCGGCGACTAGGGGTGTCGAGCAGCCCTTAATCGCCGCGGCTAGCGGCCACCTAACGCCTAGGCGGGTGCCTAGGCCGAATTTTCGAATACTGATTGAAACTTTATTAGTTTACTCAATTTTTGGTTGTGATTGTTACTTCAACTATGTTTATTTTGCTCTAAAGTTAATGCTTGTAATTGTTTGATCACCAATTACATGATTTGAGATTTCTTATGATGCTAGACATAGATAAATAAAAAATAGACTCTTGGACAAAATAACATGCGTTAATTAGGGAACACATTCACTTGATTACATGTGCAATCTGATTATATTTGTGATGAATATTTTCATATTATGAGTACCTACGCTTAATGTGTTCTCTAATTCTAATTCACATGGACATATAGTGAGTTAGATTAGTTGAATAAACTTGTTAGACCTAGACATAGGCTAATAAATAAATTAGAGAGCTTGATTGACATAGTTTGTAACTTAATCAACCAAAGATTGAAATAATTTGATAAAGTGGATTTGCTAAGTGAATTTAGAAAACCGTAGGTCTTAATCAATTGAATTTTAATTTTTAAGTGATTATTAGTTCTTTAATTTGTTTCTTTTTAGTGCACAATTTAGGGTTAAACTTCTTTGAGTGATCAATTGTTCAAATATAGTTAATTGTGACTAATTTTATTAATTAAGAGATTTAGTTACCAATCTCTGTAGGAACATCTTTACTCATCATTTTACTTGTTTTGACTGCGTATACTTGCATCTTATTCATGGGTTACATAAAATCACGAACAAAGCCAACCATCTAAAGCCATTTGGCAGGTACACAAATTGGCCCTCCTTGATGCATTATTGGTTGAATACCAAGACCTCTTCGTAGAACCTAAGTCTCTACCCCCCAAATGATCCTTGGACCACACAGTACCCCTTCAACCTAATGTTGAACCAGTAAACATTAGGTCCTACAAATACCCACCCAAACTCAAAACCGAGATTGAAAAACTTGTGAAGAAAATGTTGGACCAATCTGTCATAGACCTAGCCACAGCCCATTTACTTCACCCATCCTATTGGTTAAGAACAAAGATGGTACACAACGTTTTTGTATTGATTATAGACAACTCAATGCTATTATTGTTAAAGATAAATTTTCAATCCCAATCATTGAGAACCTATTAGATGAGCTCAAAACGCTTCTATATTCTCAAAATTGGACCTAAGGTTAGGATACCATCAAATTATGATGGATCCAAAAGGCATATCCAAAACTACCTTCAAGACTCACAATGGCCATTTTGAATTCACAATTATGCTTTTCGGCCTAACCAATGCCCCGGCCACATTCCAAGCTCTTATGAACCAAATTTTTGAACCCTACCTCAGAAAATTTCTGTTGGTCTTCTTTGACAACATCCTAGTATATAGTCCTTCCTTTGATCAACACCTAAACCACCTTAGGGCTACATTTGAGATCTTGAGATTCAACCAATTGTATATCAAGCAATCAAAGTGAGCTTTTGCACAAAAACATGTTAAATATCTGGGACATGTAATTTCAAGGGCTGGAGTGGGCATAGATCCCAAGAAGATTGAGGCTATAGTAGCATGGCCTAAACCCACCAGCATCCAAGCACTAAGAGGGTTACTAGGGCTCACCAGTTACTATCGGAGATTTGTGCAAAACTACGGATTGATTAGCAAGCCCGTAACGGAATTATTGAAGAAATATGGCTTTAAGTGGAACCCTAAGGCTGAGGAGGCCTTTGAGTGGTTGAAGAAAGAACTAAGTGAAGTACAAGTGTTAGGTTTGCTTGACTTTAGCAAACCATTCACGTTGGAAACTGATGCTAGCAACTATGGGATAGGGGTTCTTCCTTCCTGACCAAAGGGAGCGGTGGAAGACGGGGTCGCAACGGCAGGGCGTGGGCTCCAGCGACGGGTCTGTCCGGGGAGCGGCTGGCACCTACAAGCACTTCGATGCTCGAGTGAATAAGAGAGTAAAGCAACGGTAGTGTATCAGAGGGAAGAATATACCTTGACTCTAAAAAGAGCTAGTTGATATTAGGGAGAGGAGATGTCCTCCTGCATACATGCGACGTGCGTTTGCAAGTGATAGGACTGAGTATCCGGCGCCGGTGGAGGTTCCCAGGTGGCGGCATGGTGGCGACGGGACCCTCATTAATATGGATGGGATCCACCATTAATGAGAATAGGATCTGAGGCGGGCGTGCGGATACACAGTAGAGGCTACAATGATGTTGTGGAAGGCTAGCGCAGGACCAGGATGGGGCCGAGATCGGGCCATGAGGGATGGGCCGAGAGAGAAGACTGAGATTGGGCCCGGACCGGACGATCCACAGCCCCCAAGGTCGGATGCTCGAGAAGCGAGCGTTCAAGCTGGAGAAGGGAGACTTGGGTAATTTGCTGCATACGCTAGTTTTGGAGAGTTGGATTGTGGTTAGGACCTGGTCGAGGTGGACGGCCGAGCTGAAGCATGGTCTTGTTTAAACAGACGCTGGTTCTAAAGGCATCTGAAGTCATCTTGGCCTCTATGGTAAAGTAATTTTCTTCGTGTGTTGATGCGTGACACGCATGGTTTCGAGATTCGAGGCGTCATGCCCGGGAGGGCTCGAGGCGATATCTGGGTGTGGTGGCCGGCTGGCTTATCTTGAACGCGTACCGACGAAATTTTGTGTTGCTGTTGGGACGTGTTCGGGGCATGGCCGAGCTCGCGTTCGGTTTCTGCTACCCAAACTCGAAAGGCAGAGGAAGATATCGGGCTACCCTTGTCGAGGATTGAATACCTTACTGGGGGTGGTGCTTCTGGCTATGGTTAGCCTCCCAATCCTCGCAAGATCGGAATTGGATCTGGCGGCAGGGAAAGTCCCCCCGATATTCTGATATACGACGCATGGAACTTCGGGGTATAGAGCGTTATGCCAGGGACTTCGGGGTATGCAGTGCCGTAGGTATGAGCAGTGGCTCATGATTTCCTTCGGGAGATTGAGTGCGTGACATGTGGCATGTCCCTAGCGTTTGCTAAGCGCTTGATGGCGTTTTTCTTTCTTCTGGATGCAACGTATGGGAACAGTATAAAGGGTGCGTCCCCTCTCTTCTAGGTTTTCCATCGTTACTTCTTCTTCCTCCTTGCATCAAAGGTGCGTTGTTTTCTAAGTCTTTCTCTTTAACCGTTTCTTTGGGCTCAATGGCTTCTCGTCCTAGTAGAGAAATGTTGAAGGCTATCTTTGAGGGAAAGAGAGAAGTCTCTAGCGGCGCCGGCGAGGGAGATGTTGCTCTCCCGGCTGCTATATCTTCCGCCATTGCGCCGATTCTTCCAACTGCTCCTGGTGCCGTTTCGGTGTTGCATTCTGACAGTCTTGCTATCGATGAGGGGCGGTCATCGATTGGGAAACGCCTGAGGGATACAGGAGGGGTTGAGCCATCTGCTGGTGCACCTTCTGTGGGCGTGTCTGACCCTCCTGCTTCAGGGAACCGATGGGAGCCGTACCGCCAGGTGGAGGATCAGGCTTTGGGGGTTTTGGCAGAATGCCCTGCACTGGAGTTCGAGTTCCGAACAGAGATGACTGCTCTCAAGCGGTCGCATCGAGAGGAGATAAGATGCGTTCAGGAGGCAACGGAAAGCTAGGGTGACGGCCGGCTTGAGGCAGCAGTTGGAAGAGGCGGAGGCGTCGTTGGTTCGTTGTCATGAGGTCATTAATTGATTCGACCGCCAGCAGGAGGATGCCAGGGCGGAACTTCACGATTCAAGGGAAGAGGTTGCCAGTCTGAAAGCAGCGCTCAAAGCAGCCCGACTGAAGGCGGAAGTCGGCAGTGCTCAGATGTTGGAGGCCGTGGACAATTATTTGGAGGCCTATGAGGAAGCCTTACTCCACATCTAGACTTTATTCCCAGACCTAGACCTGCAGCCTTGCAAGCCCTATATGAGGGTCGAAGGCGGCCAACTTGTTGATCCAACCGAAGAGGGGCACGCCATTTTTGGGACTTTTAGGGGATTTCCTAGAATCGAGGTGAGCCGAATTGCAGAAGGTGTTGTTGATGACGCCGAGCCTCGGGCTGAGTTGGGCTGAATTTATTGTTTTCTTCCTTTGTAGTAGCGTAGGTTTTTCTAGTGCTTTCTTAGTAGCCTGGTTTTAGGCTTGTGATATCGCGGCCCGCTATTTTTTTTGCCTTTTGACTTGCTAATCGAAATGAAAGGTTTAGTCGTTTTTCTTCTTCTTAAGACGCCTTTGTTCTGATTATAGTGTGACACGCTTTTTCCTAGCTGGGCTAGGGCCATTAAATGTTGGCGCGGTGGTTCCTGAGTTAAGTGCTAGGGTTGGTGTCCGGTTTTAGGGTTCGGGGAAAGTGTTTAGAGTGCAGACTCGGGGGTATTGTAGAGGTTCGGAGGGATCACATGCGCGACACGGGATTTGAGGTTATAAATTCGGCGACGCTTAGGCGTGCTACTTTTGCGAAACGTTTCGTCGTCTGGTTGTTCTATTTAGCATGTGGAAGGAGTTGATTGGTCATGGTGGGAGTGGCCTTTCGATTTTCGAGGCGGGGGTATGGCCGTACTGCTGGCACGATTTTTCGGAGCTTGACGGTATTTAATTTTTAAGAGATGGTGAGGGTCTTCTGACCTTTAGGCGATTACGCCTATAAAAAGGGAGGGAAAACCCTTGGTTCCTTTTCATGCTATCGACGTTCGTTTGGGCCTTGGTTTCGAGGGACTAGGGAAATAGGGTCGATGGCTTGTAGTGGGGGTTTTTTATCTGAGAGGGGCGTTTCTGCTGACGATGTCGCGGATAGGGCTGAAATTGGCGCAGCAAGGACCAAGAGGACTGAGGTTAAGCGTGTTTGGGTGAGAGCAGTACCAGAATGGGTGAGACATGTCGTGTCTAGAATGGGTGATGTGGCTTTCTTGGAGTTTGCCTCTGGCGGAAGCATCGTGCTTCAGTGTCTTTGAGTACCTTAATCTTTGATGCCAACATCACTAGGCTAGACATAGGGGGGTCGTTTGATTGCTCCAAGGTTGAAAGTGGGAGATCTTGACATCACATGGGTGCTAGGTCTTTTTGGACTTTCTTCAAGAGCGGCTACCGGGTTGGCGGAATCCATCCCCTTTGGGGACAGGATGTCAGGCGGTACAAAAGAGTTTCAGCCTTTGCCAAGTGGCTCGTGGGGGAAGTTGTTATCGACGATTATAAGGGGAGTGCGTCCTGCAGCGACTGCTGCTTGGCCTTGCTTTTACTTCGGGTGTGCTTTTAGGCGTTTATGCCTTGTAGCGGTTGTAGCATGATAGACGAGTGTAACATAAAATTTGTACAGATATAAAGCTTGTAATCAGATGTAAGTTTCGTAATGAAATGTAAGTTCTTCGAAGTACCTTGTTTTCTATAGTGTCTTGCATGCTCTTTTTGGTGATAGCATCTCCTAACCTTTATGGCCATGTCTAATATAAGGTACTTCGGAATCGGATCGGCTTAGACTCGAGGTTCGGCGTGCCTGTTTGCTACAAGGCACGAATTTGGGATCGGATCGAGGTAGACTCAAGGTCTGGTGTGCCCGTTTGCTACAAGAAACGACTTTGGGCTAGCTCGAGGTCCTGTGCGCCTGTCTGATACAAGGCATGGCTCGATAGGGCCGAGGCGACTCGAGGTGCCTAGAGCAATGATGGGGCTGTGCCCGAGGTCCGCGCGAGTCGAACAGACCATGTCGGTCTGGGTCCCAAAAATGGTTTAAAGGAGGACTGAGTCTGGCTTGAGGTCCTGTGCGCTTGTCTGATACAAGGTGTGGCTTGATAGGGCCGAGGCAGGTTCGAGGCACCTAAAGCAATGACGGGGCTGTGCCAGAGGTCCGCGCAGGGCGAACTAACCGTGTCGATCTGGGTCCCAAGCACGGTTTAAAGGAGGACCGAGTCTAGCTCGAGGTCCTGTGCGCCTGTCTCATACAAGGTATGGCTCAATAAGGCCGAGACAGGCTCGAGGCACCTAGAGTAATGACAGGTTGTGCCCGAGGTCCACGTGGGGCGGACTGACCATGTCGGTCTGGGTCCCGAGCACGATTTAAAGGAGGATAGAGTCTGACTTGAGGTCCTGTGCGCCTGTCTGACACAAGGCGTGGCTCGATAGGGCTGACGCAGACTCGAGGCGCCTAGAACAATGATGGGGTTGTGCTTAAGGTTCGCGCGGGGCAGATTGACCATGTCGGTCTGGGTCCCGAGCACAGTTTAAAGGAAGAACGAGTCTAGCTTGAGGTCCTGTGAGCTTGTTTGACACAAGGTGTCGCTCGATAGGGCTGAGGCAGCTCGAGGCGCCTAGAGCAATGATGGGGTTGTGCCTGAGGTTCGCGCGAGGTGGACTGACCATGTCGGTCTGGGTCCCGAGCACGGTTTAAAGGAAAATCGAGTCTGTCTCGAGGTCCTGTGCGCCTATCTGATACAAGGCGTGGCTCGATAAGGCTGAGGCAGGCTCGAGGCGCCTAGAGCAATGACGAGATTGTGCCTGAGGTCCGCGCGGGGTGGACTGACCATGTCGGTCTTGGTCCCGAGCACGGTTTAAATGAGGATCGAATCTGGCTCGAGGTCCTATGCGCCTGTCTAATACAAGGCGTGGCTCGATAAAGCTGAGACAGGCTTGAGGCGCCTAGAGCAATGACAGGGTTGTGCCAGAGGTCTGCGCGAGGCGAACTGACCATGTCGATCATGGTCCCGAGCACGGTTTAAAGGAGAACCGAGTCTGGCTCGAGGTCCTGTGCGCCTATTTGATACAAGGCGTGGCTCGAGGCCTGAAGTGACTGTCAATATTTGTATTTGAATTTTTAGTAAAATATGAAATTTTGGAAAACCTCATTACTTTGTTGATTTTGCCAGTGGATCGTTTGAACGTTCGTCTTTGTTGGCGTGAGTGCTAGGTGAGCCAGGATTGCAGACAACCTGGTCTTGCATTGAGTGGGCCAAGTGAGACCAGGGTGGCACAGGGTCTGCTGCGCCTGTTCAATGCAAGGCAAGTTGAGGTGATACCAAGGTGGTTGGAAGACAGGGATCTCGGGGACTGCTATAAAAAAGAACCTGGGTTTGTACCCGTGAAAAGACATAATAATTAATAAGTGAAAGCAATTGTCTTTGATTAAGTGAAGCGTATTTTAATAACGAATTCCTGAAAAAATGGTTGCTTAGCTATAGTATGACTGGGCATCGGCCGCGTTCTATGGTCTAGGCAGAGGTTTCCTTGTGGGTTCGACCAAGTGGTGAGCTCCGTTGCCGATGCCATTAGCGATCTAGTGAGGTAGGTTTGCCAAGTCTTCAGGGTGGAGTTCTTCTATGGGTTGGGGATGGTTATCTGGTGGCTTTCTTTGCCGATCTAGCTCTGTCACATGCACGCTAGGGTGCGGGGCTTGGCTGCTTAACTGTTGCTCCCAGGGGTTCTGTTTCCTTTATTGCCCTTGCTGAGCTTGGGGTCCCGAGCCCTAAGGCTGTCATGGTAGCATTATCGAGCCTTTTTCTAATCGACGTGAACGACCCCGACCTTGGTGTCTGACACCGAGAATTTCATGGCTAGATAGGGAGGAACAATAACATGATCGACTTTCTCAGGGAGCTATGGAAGGATCTGCACGTGATTGGGTCTAAGCTTCCACTTAGCAGCATGGTGACGCTAAATATGGTGAGATGGTTCTGAGGGTTGGTGGTGTCGTCATAAGGCTCCAAAGTGTTGGGAAGGCGAAAGCCGTAAGCGACGACCATGATGAATTCTGAGAAAGGGTGACTGTGGGAATACAAGGACACACGAGGTGAGGGAGTAGGGGTGTGGGTGGCTTGATGTGTTGGTGACGACTACCTTCTGCGTCGCAGTCAACCCGCTCGTTAGGTTGATCGCGCTGCTGGTTTCAAGTCAACTCAGTAACTTGGTTTTAAAGTTGTTTGATAGTCTAGAGGAGGACTTCTATGATAGCTGGATTTTGTGGGAGACGATCGGCATCGTTTGGCTCGTGGGCGGGGGCGCTTCTGGTTCGCACCATGGTAAGGTGATGGGGGTTGGCTCTGTTAGGAACCGGCCAACCGTGTAGCTTCGATTCTGCCTTCTTTGATCTGTAGAGTTGCAAGCGCAAACTCCTCCAAGTCGGTCCACACGATCGACCCTTTTCCACGACGCCTCGAGTAGTACTAGCAAACCCTAGGCGCCTCCAAGAGAGATCCGATTTTTTTTTCTTGTCCTTTTCAACTTCATAAGTGGCATATTTATAGAGTTAAAAAAAAAAAAAAAACCCTAATTATGCCTTTGAAAAACCCTAAACGATTTAGGTCTAGCCCATAATCATATTGGGCCATATCTCTCTTTTAAATTATGGAATGGGCTCGACCTAAGTGTATGACCCCTTAGGTCCACCATTAGACTAGATGTAGGCCAACTTTATTCGGCTATATGAAAGCTCAACTCATTAGATTAATTAAACTCTTTAATTAAACTTATGGGCTTCTTAATTAGCACATCTTATGGGCTTCTTAATTAAACTCTTTAATTAATAGTTTTAAAATTAATCAAATTAATTCTAAAACCCTACATATCATGGTTAACGTCTAGCAACATGCCATGAATACCTAGACAACGATGGAAAAACACGGATCTTTTCAATTGCAAATATCGTGCAGTAAAATCCTTTCATCAATCTATGTCCAAATTGAATTTAGGATATGGTTTTATGACGAAACCCTAATCATTCAATAACTATGTATCCATTCCAGATTTATGACTTGATAGGTGAAATCAAAACACCTTTTGATTTCCACCTCACCTTGGCCAAGGATTTACTCAGTCATAAAATCATTGGAATACACAGGACATCTTTTCATCTTATCGATAAGTGATGAATTCTATTTCGACATCCACAAGCCTTCATATGTGATAAGGTTACGCCCAGTGATAATTTGTTAATGACTCCATTGGAATCCAAAAAGAACCAAAGCGTAACCAGTCAAATATAAGACTACCATGATGTCTCAAGTCTAAGGATCAATCTGCACTGTTGCAACACAGAAATTCCAATTCGACATTAAAATAACCATTAGAAATTATGTAGCGGGTCAGTTCAGTGTACTTATTCTTATAATAAGCAGCCACATATATGCACTAGTGTCCCCACACCAATGTCCATGAAACGAGACATTCTCCTAATTGAGCATGCATCATATGTGCTAGTCTATCCGAGTTATTAGTGTCCAATCCTAATAACTCTATGACTAGGAACATTTAAGATCAAGGCTTATAAGGAATATGTTTCATGATTGTCATCTCAATGCACAACCAAATTCCATGAGCCTATTTGATCTATGGACTTTGTCAAGAATGGATTACAATAAATAATGACAACCATCAATGACAAATAAAAACATAAATGCCTTGCAATAATAATTGATTAAAGTTAAAGAGTCACAATGAAAAATATGATCAATTACATGTAAATATAATTGGCTTGTGGGGCATAACTCTAACAGCTTGAAAGGCTCTAATGAAATTATGGGGTAGGTAAGTTTTACCGAGCCCCATGGTGGGTGCCAAATGTTCCTTCCTAAACAAAGGGAGCGATCGAAGACGGGGTCACAACGACAGGGCGCAGGCTCCGGCGACGGTTCTGTCTGAGGGGGCGGCTGGCACCTGCAAGCACTCTGACACTCGAGTAAGAGAGTAAAGCAACGACAGTGTATCAGTAGATCAGAAGGCAGAATATACCTTGGCTTTAAAAAGAACTGGTTGATATAAGGGGAGGAGATGTCCTCCTGCATGCATGCATCATGCATTTGCAAGTGATGGGACTGAGTATCTGGTGCCAGTGGAGGTTCCTAGGTGGCGGCATGGTGGCGACGAAACCCTCATTAATGTGGATGAGATCCACCATTAATGAGGATGGGATCTGAGGCGGGCACGCGGATACCTAATAGAAGCTGCAATGATGTTGCCGTAAGCTGGCACAGGACCAAGATGGGGCCATGAGGGATGGGCAAAGAGATGGGCTAAGAGAGAAGGACAAGATTGGGCTAAGAGAAAGGGCCGAGATTGGGCCCGAATCGGACAGTCCAGCGGCAATCCTTTCACAAGAGGGCAGACCACTAGCTTTCCTGAGCCAATCCCTAACCCCCATACACCAAGGCCTCAAAATCTATGAGAAGGAATTGATGGTGGTCCTTATGATAGTAGAAAAGTGGCGACACTACCTAGGAGGGAGGTTAATTATCAAAACGGATTATGAAAGCTTGAAGTTCCTACAGCAATAGAGATTACATACTCAATTACAGAAAAAGGGTATGACCAAACTCATGGGAATGGATTATGTAATACAATTCAGGAAAGGAAAAGAAAATGCAGCAGCTGACGCCTTGTCTTGCTGCCAAGAGGAAGGGATGAATGAAGCCATCTTAGCAGTAGTACCAGATTGGCTCCAAGAGGTTACAAACAGTTACCAACAAGGACAGTGGACCAAGGGGTTGTTGGAACAGCTGAGCTTAGATGCCAATAGCAAGCTGGATTACTCATTTAACAATGGGGTGATAAGGTACAAGGGTAGGCTAGTGATTGGAGATAGTGAGGAGTTGAAAAGAAGAATATTACAAACACTACATGAGTCTCCTATAGGAGGTCATTCAGGCATTCAAAATACTTACCGCAAGGTGCAGCAGGTATTCTTTTGGCCTCAGCTTAAAAAGTATGTGTGGGATTATGTGTTGAGATGTGATGTATGTAGGAGATGCAAACATGAAACAGTGGCTCATCCGGGTTTACTACAACCATTAGCCATTCCAAACCAAGCATGGGCCCATTTAACCATGGATTTTATAGGACTTCTAAGGACAGATGGGAAGGACTGCATAATGGTAGTGGTTGACCAATTCTCCAAGTTCAGTCATTTCATTAGCCTATCTGACCCATTCACATCACAAAAAGTGGCTAGAACAGTCATGGATAACGTGGTAAAAATGCATGGAATTTCTTAGCCTATAGTCTCAGACAAGGACAAGATATTCACCAGCCTCTTTTGGAGAGAACTGATGAAATTCCTAGGTACTAAGTTGCTCATGTCTGCTGCATAGCACCCTGAAACTAATGGTCAGTCAGAAAGAGTAAATCAATGTTTGGAAGCCTACTTGAGGTGCTTCAGCTTTTTACAACCAAGAGGGTGACACAAGTGGCTAGAAGCTAGAAGTAGCTCAGTGGTGGTATAATTCAAGTTTCCACAACTCGATCAAAATTTCCCCCTTTGAGGCTCTCTATGGATATAGGCCAAGGTTGTTACCAACCATTGGGGGGACAGTCTATAGTGGCTGCTATGAGAGCCTATTTGCAACAAAGAGAAGACACAATCAAGATGGTTAAATCGAAATTGGCTAAAACCCGAAATAGGATGAAGCAATTGGCAGATAGGAAGAGAAGTGAGAGAGAATTTTCAGTTGGGGAGGATGTCTATTTGAAGCTAAGTCAACAACATCTCAAGTCCTTGAGCCACCAACCCATATCTAAACTGAGCCCTAAATACTATGGGCCCTTCACTATAGTGGAGAAGATATGTGCAGTGGCCTACAGGTTGCAACTGTCAAAAGAGACACAAATTCACTCCATGTTCCACGTTTTCCTTCTCAAGAAGGCCATTGGAGCACAGAGATCCCTACCTACACTTCCCCCTATGGGCAGAAGCGAGATGGGAGAGGCAGTCCCTACTGCTATCATAGACAAGAGGGTGATTCGTAGACATGGAGTCCCTCTCGCCCAAGTTCTAGTTAACTGGTCCTCATTCCACGAGGACAATAATACGTGGGAGTATTTTCCAGATTTTCTATAGCAATTTCCCAGTTCAGCCGGTTTGCTACACATTTCTTGAGGACAAGAAATGCTTTAAGGGAAGGGGATTGTTACGTTAGCAGGCTGTTAGCCTTGTGTAACGGGCTGTTTGGCCTTATTAAATAAGCTATGATTCTTGGCATAGCTGGAGAAATGTTCCAGCATGCATGTGTCAAGTTGTAAGGCCAAGTGGACAAAGGGCTAACCGCTTTTGGCGCCCGAATTGGGACATAGATCAGTATAAATAGCACTGATCTACACCTAAGTCCACATGATGAATGAATTGGAAATCAGTTTCCCTCTCTTTTCTCTTCCCTCTCATTTATGAATTCTCTCCCTCATTCTCCTTTCCCTCATCTCAATTCCTCTTGAAAGTAGAGAATTCACAATTGTCAAATTAGGGATCTGACAGATTGGTGCCTATTGAATATTGTGAAACAAAAAAATCCCTTAGTAGTGCCAATAATACAAAATTAAGCATTCAATATAAGTTTCATCTACTCATGGATGTAATGGTGGTGTATGTTTTATAAAAACATTCTTTTTAATAAAAAGTTAATTACCAAAGAAATAATAGGAACCCCTTTCTTTAAATGTTATATCACATGGAAACCACTAAAGGAATTCAGACTAAAAAGCGTGGGGGAGATTTATTATTCAAATTCGAATATCTAGTCAATGCTAGAAGTTCTTTGCTTTGTAAGGGTCGGGGGAAAGTTGTATTTGTACACAACCCAGTTGCTTTTTGTAAAGAGGTTATTTCCACCATCCAAAAACAAAAAATAGATTAGCTATAAACAAGATGAGATTCAAACCACAAATATCCACAGATGGTTGCAAAGGGAGGTCATTCAAGAACAAATATCAACAATTCAGAAACAAAATTCAAAATGAGTATGTTCCTCTTTACATAATGCATTTTGGAATCACTAAAAACATGTGGTTGAATTACCTTTTGAAAAGATTTTAATGAGAAACAAGTTCCCAAAAAAGCTCATCCAATACAAATGTCCCAATAAGAGAACACACACAAAAAAAGTAATAAAAAAAGTTATACTTGCAAAATTAATCAAATTGAGAGAAGAGCAACATGTCTTCTATTAAATTAAAAACCTATAAACAAAGCTTTAAAAAGGGCTATGTATCCATTACCTAATAAACAGAGACTTAGAAAAAGGACTATATGAAAAGGTATTATCTAAATTAGCATGATCATTTATGGATAACACAAATGCCATCCAGGCCTACTACCATACACTAGCTTTTACTTAAACTTGATGGTGCCAGTATATTTTGTTAAACCAACAAGAAGGTGAATTATCAACAGAGCTAAAGTAACTCTTTAACTGAAATAATAAGAGCAATGCATTTATACCCCTGCAGTTCCTGCATTTTTTAACTAGAAAATCACTGGTGCATGAAACATGTGGAGCACAGTCTCTTGCCCAGCTAAATGTTAAGGTCAGGCCTTGATTTTATCATCAATCTTAAAATAATATAATAACTAACATATTAAGTAATATAATAAGGAATACATAAAGGCTGGGAACTAATAATAGAATTAAATAGTGGCTACCTGAGAGGTCTAAACACCACTCTCACATTAAAGGATCTATGGCATTTTCACCACAAAAACCATTTCATAAGGACTGGGTTATTTGCACTTTGCCATGGAGGAATGAGAATAATGTACCTTTTTTGAACCATTTTCTTTGAGCCAGTTTACTGAAGCACGAATATCCTTAACAGCACCTTGCCAATCAAGACCATCCATCAAATGTTGTGCTTTGGCAACATCTAGACCAATTTTTCCCCGATATAAACTGAAATGGTGAGTGAAAATCATTAAGCAACAATAAAGCATCCTCAAAGTTCCATGTTACAGACACAGAAAGTTAAGCATATGAAACAAGCAAAGCTATCTTACTCTGGGATGAGAGCTTTATAGCCAGGATCAAATTGAGAAATTTTCAGAGCATGATTCTTAATCTCAAAGTCAACACCCCACCACTCCTGAAGCACAACAATCCCAAGAGCATCTTCTTTTCCAACCACGTATGCATCAAATGCCTGGTTTAATTTATTTTAAACCATGGAAGTATAAACAATATGAACAAAAAATTAATATTCAAGTTTCACCATAAGGGATTAGAACCCACTCAAATATGCCATCACATGATTGACACATGAAATAAGTTCATGCTCGTTCAGAACCATAAACTTGTCATAAAAATAATTTCATCTTAAATCATTTTTCAACACAATTGAATCCAGACATCCAAACAACAAACTGAACTTGACATAAAAAGAAAACGAGAGAGACAAAAGTTTGAGAAACCTTGTCCACAGGACTTACTGGATCTTTCAAAAATGCGGCTTTATTACCCAAAAACTGAAATTAACATCCTCCCTTAACTACCAGCCTACCGATGCTATATCTGAAACGGGACTGTTTCTAGAGAAAGGAAAATGAAATTATTTATTTCCATGTTTGAAATTGGGGAATTGTCAAAGAATAAGAAAATGAAAGAGAAATAAAATTACTTATGCCTTCTTTCATGGGCAATCAAATACAGAGATGAAAATTCAGGACATTGATCTATTAATTTTCTTTAAATTATTTGACTCAACCGAAAACATAATTAACTCTGATTTCAATTCCTCCAAATTCTGTCCCTTTTTACCCATGTTTCCAACCATATATCTTTTCACATTGTTTAATAACAATCACACCGAAAATACGAAATATCTGTGTTATCTCTTCTTAATTTGTATCACAACTAAGAATTTCAGTAAAATTTAGCTTGAATACTCACCAGATTGAGTTTTCACACTCATACTCTGAGAAGACAAACTTACACAAATCATGTCATGAATGCACGTCAAGAAAAACACAAATCGAGGAAAAACGGAACCCCAATAGAAAGGGGTTTGGGGGAGCGTAGAAACTCACAGTGTCGTCTCTCTGAATCTGAACCTTCTTGAACGCAGAGTCAGCCATGATTGAACGAACCTGGAGGCGAGAAGCAGAGGGAGAGAGCTTCCGAGCGAAGCTGGAGCTGAAGGAGAGGGATTTGTGAAAAGTTCTGGAACAAATGGACGCCACAACCATCTGCTCGGTCCGGTGCGGTGCGGTGCAGGGAATGAAGAAACACTGGACATTTCCAAGATTGGCCAGGGAAAATTGCAAAAATAGGACTTCCGCTGAAGATATTTGCCAAAAAAAGACTCTCACTAAAAAACTTTGCAAAAATAGGACTTTTAAAAATTCTTTGTAAAATTATGACTTTTGAGAGTTAAATAGATAAAAATACCTTCACTTTAAATTGGTTCTAGGATCCTTTCGTCTTCCTCTCGCACGCACATCCCCCCAATCGCCCGTCGACCACAACATCTCTCTCGCTCGTCCTCTATTCTCTGCATCTAGAATTGTTGTTTATTTATCAGTCGTCACCTTCATTAACCATTCAGGCATGTCTTCGTTTTCTTATCTTTGAAAACCTTTAGCCAAAGACGATTGGTATTCCCTTTGAGTGATTTCAAAATCTTTTACCTTCTTCGATATGATTTTTTGAATGACTATGTAATGAGTATGCAAATGAACGTCGCTCTGGTTCTATATTCTAAAGCTTGGTTGAGTGAAAGGTATGCATTTTACTGGTTTGAACATATATCGGTTGATATACCGGTTAGATATCGATATATGTCAACCGATATAGGTTCAAACCAAAAGCATCCCCAAAAATGTTTTATGTTGGTTCAGTTCACATATCGGTTGTGAAAAGATATATAAGGATATGGATGTATGTACCGACATCTTATATCGGTATACGTGTATTGATTTTAATTTAATGTAAACCGATATATAGTAATTAACATACATCTTATAACAAATGCTATATCGGTATACTTGTATCGGTTTTAATTTTATGTAAACTGATATATAGTAACAGACAAACACTTGTGCGAACGATATTATGAAACCAATATAACCTTAAACAACCGATAACTTTTTTTACTTACAGAACCGATATGTTTTTTTTTCTAATTTACAGGAATGGCAACTCATAGACCTATATTTGTATATGTGATGTATGGAGGTCAGTAGGAATATAATGTTGATAAAGACGAATATAAGTACGTGACCGATAAATGTTATTGTATAATACGTGTGGAGCTAGATTGCATATTCGAGCAATTGGTAAGTTCCGTATATAGAAGGTTCAATTTTAGTTTTGCTGAGAAGTCGGTTGTGCTGAAGTACAAGTTTAAGATGCTAGATCTATCTACACCTCCAATAGAGATTCAAAGTGATATAGATGTTGAGTGCTTTATAGTCGAATACTCTCGGATAGAATTCAGAAGCTCATTGTGTGTTGATTTTGTGGACAAATTACAACTAAGTACACAGTCAAATTTTGGTGTTATAAATAATGAAGAGGTTGTAGAGAATCAAGGATGCAGTTATTCTTCGATGATACAGTTGGGCAGCGATAGTCCAATATGGTCGGACAATGAGGCCAGAAGGAACATGACTACGGCTGGTCTGCACGAAGATGTTAATTGTGATGATCATGTGAATGGAAATGGTTTTGAAGATGTCAATTGTGATGATGCTGGACATGGTGTTAAAGATGTTAATTGGGATGATGATAAACAAGGGTTTGAAGATGTTTTTAATTATGATGATGCAATAGCAGGGTCTGAAGAAGTTTTCCCTAGTATTGATGCTAAAAAATTGGTCTATATCGATGTAGAAGTTGGTGATGGTGCTGAACATCTTACATTTCTCCCATATTCAAGATTATCAAGGGTTAGTTCGGAAACATCATCCGAGGTGTCAGAAGTTGAGTTAAACCAATTTTTTGCGTCAAAAACTGAATTGCATCAAAGGATGAGTTTGTTGGTATTGAAACAGAATTATGAATACAAGGTGATAAAGTCAACTACGAAAATATTGTACATGAAGTGTAATAATGCTTGGCACTTCTCTTGGTTGGGTAGTTAGAAAATATGTAAATATTCATTAATGTTTGTTGTGCCATGAAAAATTTGTAGGAAAAATGAGGGGGGGGTTTTTTTTAAATGATAATAATAAAATAAAATCCTTTTGAAGAAAGTTAGTCACGAGGGCTAGCCTCGCAACCAGCAGGTGCTGGCCGTGAGAACCAATCTCGCGATAGGCTACTGCGAGGCCTTTGCAGCTAGCCCTTACGACAATGCTGGCCACAAAGGCCAGCCTTGCGGAAGCCTGCCATGAGTGCCAACCTCACGGCAGGCTGGCTGTGAAGGCCAGCCTCGCGGTAGCTTGCTGCCAGCGGCCTCGTGACGCCATTCGTGGTAATTGACCCTCCTTATTTCGTTAAAATTGGCCTCGTTTAAAAATTGCCATTTGTCAACACCAACCAACCTTGAACAAGACTTTTCGAGTCATACCCTATAAATACCCAGCTATAAGACAATGAACAAGACTTTTCGATTTCGGTAAACTTTCGACCTATTGACTGCATTTTATTATTTTGGGTGAATAGTTGTTTTGATCCGACATTGACTTATGCATCGGAGGGTCTTCGTAGGGGAAAATTCTCGCGAGCCTTCTAATCATTTTTTGAGCATCAACAAGACCAAATCCTTACGATGAGACCTAGTGGCGAAGGTAAAACCTTGTGGTAAAAACCTTGTGGCGAAAGTACTAGTGGCGAAGCCTTGTGGTGAAAACCTTGTGGCAAATAAGCTTGTGACGAAATCCTTATGGTGAGCATCTTAGCAACGAAATCCTTGCTACGGGCATCCTAATGGCGAACTCTCTTGAGGCAAATTCTCTTGCGGCAACCTAACCTCACCCAACATCGAACTCAAGTGGACCCCACTTCACAAATTTTAATTGTTGTATTTTTGGCAACAACAATTTGGCATTGTCTGTGGGAAACGCAACAAAAAGCTAATCTTAACACAAGATGCCGAGAGGGACAAGATCAACCGGTTCGGCAAACCTACCTAACCCTACCCAAAGAAGCGCTCGTACCAGGACGTGAGCCACAAGAAGGCCCAATTAAGTACACCCTACAGTACCAAAATTTTCAGAAGATCACCCTGACAACGAAGTGCGTTCAGGGAACTTTCCTATACTCGAAGGCGACCAGATCGCCAGATTGGGAGGCATGGAGCGTTCAGAACAGGGAGAAGTACACGTTGGATTGAGTAGACATGAGACAGGGCGAGGGAAACAAGTCCCACATGCAGCGCCCACTAGTCAGGAACAACACTTCTTTGGGCAGTCTTCAATTCTGAATAGAAACCTCGTGGTAACTTCAATACTTCCGAGACCCATTGGGATAACTCCATCCATAGTCCTGCTCTCAGATTATGAACAATTGTAGAAGGATTTCAAGGAGCTAAAACACCAGAATGATGAGCTCAGGATGAATAGTGAGGAGAATATGAGAAGACTATAGGGAATCACTATTTTGCTGCATAAACTAATGCCAGACATATACATTCCCCACATGGGACAAACTATTACGGGGGGAGAACACCGGAGATCCCAAGATAACCCTCCAAGGACTAGATGGCAGGGGATAGGAATCAGAACTCTAGGGCCGAATAACCAAGTCTAAGAAATAACAGACTAGAGAAAGAGACGTGACAAGAGGGCAAGGAAAGCTCCTATGTATAAAGAGACAGCAGAAAACACCTACTCAAGTGTTTCTTATGACCAATCTCTTTGCAAAAATGAAGCACAACAAGAAACACTCAGGGCGTCTGACATCAAACGCCTCATAGAAGAGGTGCTAGAGCAGAAACGGGTAATAATGGTGCCAAAAGAAGCTCCCCCGAAGGGGTTTCCTCTATTTGAGGAACTTCAAAGGCAACCAGTGCAACCAAGGTTCAAATTGCCGCAACTATCGGTATACTCAGGAAGGGAGGACCCAGAGAAGCACCTACAACACTTTGTCGCAGTGGTCGTGTTACACGATTGGAATGAGGTCACTAGGTGGCAGGGCTTTCCCGCTTTCCTTGGCAGGACAGATTCAGCAGTGGTTCACTAAATTACCAGCAGGATATATACGATCATTCGAACAGTTGAATAAAGAATTCTTGAATGCATTCTTTGTCTATCTCCTAAAGAAGAAGAGTGTTATATATCTGATGAGCTTACAGCAGAAGTCGAATAAACCCCTAAGGCAATATATCAAGCGATTCAAAGCCGTGACACAGGAAGTAAGGGTTTTTCCAGTCGGATTGGCGGCGTCAGCCCTACTTAACGGAACTACATACGCCCCGCTTAAAAGATCCCTGGCTTTTTTCGAGCCGAATTTCATAACTGAATTATTTGACAGAGTAGAACAGTTTATCATCCAAATGAAAATTTTGGATACAGCGGAAGGTAATAAAAGAGGAAGAGAAACCCATTCCGAATTGTGAAGGACCCCACAGAATTCAGAAGATGTTGGGCCCCAACATGTGCATACTATAGATGTTACAAGGCAAGGCGATAGGAAAAAATTGGAACACCGTGCACCTCAAGAGGTACTTCCCAGCTTCACCGGTCATTAACTCTAGGGCAGGGGACGAAGCACGAGACACAAGAGTCGGGCCTATCATCAGAAGTGTTACTCGATCTGGCTAGGGGTTGGGATTATCTTTAATTTTCTATTATAATAATATCCCATAATAAATAAAAGAATATACCCTCTGTATTCCCGTGGAGTAGGCAAAACTATAAGCCGAACCACGTAAAATCTCCATGGGCCCAGATTATTTGTATGTGTCATAGAATGTGATGCAAGTACGGTGGATGAAGCACAACCCGCTCTCGAAGGTCAAGTCACCTAGTGGCAATCTGGTACCGATGACCACGAGCTGGCCCGGGATCACCAAAACATCCGATGCCTGTGTCCCCAGACTCACCCAGATCCCTTGTTTGAGTTCGATGCTATGCTTTTTTGGTTAGACCCAACTCTTTGGTTAATTTGGTGCCTAAGTCTCCTGGAAAACTCAGATGTCTGGTAAGAATCCCACGCTGGACCACTGACCAAACCCAGATTCCCTAAGGTAGGTTGGCCTTAAGAAGGCAGAAAAGAGGTGAAGTGATCATATGACAACTCTAACATGAGCTTGCTCCCGAAGGTCAAGTCGCCTAGTGGCAATCTGGTGTTGATGACCATGAGTTGGCCCGGGATCACCAGAACATCTAATGCATATGCTCGCAGACTCACCCAGATCCCTTGTTTGAGTTCGGTGCTATACCTTTTTGGCTAAACCCAACTCCTTGGTTGATCTGGCGCCTAGGTCTCCCGGCAAACTCGGATGTCTGGAAGAAATCTCTCGCCAGACTACTGGCTAAACCCAGATCCCCTGAGGTAGACTGGCCCAAGGAAGGCATGAAGAGAGATGGAACAACCATATGAAAGTTCTGTCATGATTCTACCTGTCGGAGTTAAGTCACCTAGTTACAATCTAGTGCCGATGACCATGGGCTGGCTTGGGATCACCAAAACATCTGATGCCTATGCCCGTAGACTTACCTAGATCCCTCATTTGAGTTTGGCTAGACTCGACTCCTTGGTTGATCTGGCACTTAGGTCTCCTAGCAAACACAGATGTCTGGTAGGAATCCCGTGCTAGACCATTGGCCAAACCTAGATTTCCTAAGGTAGGCTGGCCTTAAGAAGGCAAAAAAGAGGTGAAGCGATCACAGGATAGCTCTAACATGAGCTCGCTCCCAAAGGTCAAGTCGCCTAGTGGCAATCTAGTTCCGATGACCACAAGCTGGCCTGGGATCACCAAAACATCTGATGCCTATGCCCGCAGACTTACCCAGATCGCTTGTTTGAGTTTGGTGCTATGTCTTTTTGGCTAGACTCTACTCCTTGGTTGATCTGGCACCTAGGTCTCTTGGCAAACTCAGTTGTCTGGAAGAAGTCTCGCGCCAGACCACTGGCCAAACCCAGATCCCCTGAGGTATACTAGCCCAAGGAAGGCGTGAAGAGAAATGGAACAACCATATGAAAGTTCTGCCATGATTTCGCTTATCGGAGTTAAGTCACCTAATTGCAATCTGGTGTCGATGACCACGGGCTGGCTCGCGATCATCAGAACATCCGATGCCTATGCCCGTAGACTCACCCAAATCCATCGTTTGAGTTCGGTGCTATGCCTTTTTGGTTGGATCCAACTCCTTGGTTGATCTGGCGACAAGATCTCCTGACAAACTCAGATGTCAGGCAGGAATCTTGCGCCGGACTATTGGCTAAACCCAAATTCCCTAAGGAGACCAACCCCGAAAGACGGACATGAAGGACAAAATAGCCAGTGCACTATGATCCGACCCGGGATCACTAGAGACACTGAAGCCTATGCTTGTGGGCTCACCAAGATCTCTTGATTGAGTCAGGTGCTATGCTCTCAAGCTAGACCTGACTCCTTGACTGATTCAGCGCCTAAGCACATGGAAAACTCAGGCACCCAGCAGGAATCCCACAGCGGAACCTATCCTTGAGGGCTTGGTTGCCTAGAGCTAATTTGGTGCCTATGACCCCTGCCGACATAAGATCTTCAGGTGTTCTGACACTGATGTCCGTAGGATCATCAGGATCCCTTGATTCAGTCCATTGCTATGATCACAAGCTAGATTCGGCTCCTTGATTGATATTTTACTCTTCAATTTTGTCTAAAGACAAAATAGAAGAGTGGGGGGGGCAATTGTTGTGCCATGAAAAATTGGTAGGAAAAATGAGGGATTTTTTTAAAAAAAGAATAATGATAAAATAAAATCCTTTTGAAGAAAGTTAGCCACGAGGGTCAGCCTCGCGGCAAGGCTAGCCGTGAGTTGCCTCGCGATAAATCCAGCCTTGCGGGTAGTAGGTGTTGGCCACGAGAACCAGCCTCACGGCAGGGTTGGCCTCGAGTGCTAGCCTCGTGGCAAGCTGGTTACAAGTGTTAGTGTAGGTGCTCTAAACCTAATCAGATTGGGCATGTTGTACACTGACAATTGTAATCATGTTTATTATTTGAATAAGGAGTTGTTCAAATTCACAAGAAGTTATTTAATTAGTTTCTTGTTATTATTGTAATAACCGAATGAAATTAGATAGAAGTCTATATAGTGTATACTGTGATTAATCTATAAAGATG
The DNA here is from genome assembly GCF_014633365.1 of Diospyros lotus. Taxonomy (NCBI): domain Eukaryota; kingdom Viridiplantae; phylum Streptophyta; class Magnoliopsida; order Ericales; family Ebenaceae; genus Diospyros; species Diospyros lotus. The sequence continues at coordinate 27,323,063 of NC_068342.1, forward strand.
TGAGATGATGCATCACAGTTTCTAGACATCATTAAACGTCCCAAGTCGTAGCAATGTCAACAATAGACATTGACAATTGCGGTAAGACTTGTATGTGCTATGTTTTTGCTATGTGATAGCAATGGAGGTCTCACACCCATAGGCATGGGGATGCCTAGACAAGTACATAGGTGACCAATGTTGGAGAACGTGTCACTGGACATGACTAGCCATGAGAATCCATTTTGGTTATATGTTGATGGTATTATCATACGAGATGGGTGTAACTAATCCTTGGACCTGAGGTTGTCATAGTCATCTTATAAGAAGACTGGTATGCTTTGACATCGTTTCGATGGGCCTAGATTTGCATGTGGGCAATCGTTGGGTATATCGTGAGGCTTATGGAGATGGGTGTATAACCAAGATGGGACTCGTCTATCCCTTGATAGAGGATGATGTATCTAAGGCGCCTTCGGTGGATATTCACTTTAAATCCATGGCCATGGTGAAAGAGATCAATAAGGAGTTATTGATTTACTTTCTAATTAAGTGAAGATATCCGGAAGACCGAAGAAAACTCATGTGATCGTTATCAAGCAACACATCGCCATACTTGAGATCACATAAGATACATTGACGAGAGGATCGAATTACACGGTAACCATGCTCGTGAAAGGTTATTCGCAGATTATGAATCCTTCTGAATAATTGGGTAGGTATGATACCTTATTAAAGGCCAATCTTGTCTTATGTGTTTGTACCGACACATTGCCAACATATTCGGAAGCCTAATGAGTCATACGCAATAGACACGATCCCTAACTTAAACCAGGAGAGTGGACGTATGGTTAAGTGGGACACTTCGGCAAGAAGTTGTGCCGTCATAGGTTCTCACGGAAAAAGAATAAATAGACATAATGACGTCGATATGGCGAGAGGTCGTCATAATGGAAAGAGTTTCCTAAAATAACAATTGATTAAATTAGGAAGGAGTTTCTAATTTAATAATTTTCTATTTGTTAGAGTGGCAAATAGGAAATAAAATATATTTGGGATTAAGTTAATATTTGGACTAAATTAGATTTGGGTCAAATATTAAATTAAATATTATATTTGGATGAAATTGGATTTGGGCCAAATATTAAAATAAATATTATATTTGGACTAAATTAGATTTGGGCCAAATATTAAATATTATATTTGGACCAAATTAGATTTGGGCTATAATATTTTATTTAACCTATAAAAGGATTGAACCATTTAATTATATTTCTAGTTGGACTAGAATAAGCCCACTTAAGATTCTAATTAAATTAGAATTAATGGGCTAGCCCAATCCATTAGGGTTTTAGAAACCCTAGGATATTTCCTTATAAATATCCCTTTATGGGTTGCCCAAAATTAAGGGGTTTTTGGTGTCGTTTTTCAAGAGTTGAAAAACGCATTGCCGTTCACTCTTCCCTGTTTCTTTTGGCATCAATACGAAACGAGGGTGTTCTTTTTCCGTCCATACACAAGCCGCGAAAATGAAAAGGAGCTAGCACTCCTATTCCACTCTCCTTGCCAACGGACCCGTGCCGCATATCACGAGTTAGAGGCCGGACGCTTGGACGGCTCAAATCCGCGAACGACTCGATAATCTAAAGGTTAGATTTATTTTATCTGTATGTGAATGATTTGATTTCGACATTGATCCAATCGTCGGAATCGGGGTAAGGTTCAAAATTTTTGAACTACGCTGCTTGCCCCGTAGCGATCTTGCTTTACTTTCAACAAGGGCTAGCCTTGCGGCAGCCTGTCGTGAGTGGCCTCGCGGCGCCATTGGTGGTAATCGACCCCCCTTCTTTCGTTAAAATTGGCCCCATTCAGAAACCGCCATGTGTCAACACCAGCCAACCTTGAACAGGACTTTTCGAGTCGTGCCCTATAAATATCTAGCTACAAGACAATGAATAGGACTTTTCGATTTCGGTAAACTTTCGACCTATTGACTGCATTTTATTGTTTAGGTGAATAATTGTTTTGATCTGGCACTGACTTAGGCATCAGAGGGTCTTTGCGGAGGAAGATTCCCCCAAGCCTTTTAACCCATTTCCTGAGTATCAATAGGACAAAATCCTTGCGGTGAGTCCAAATCCTTATGGTGAGACGTTGCGACGAGACCAAATCCTTGCGGCTAGATCAAATCCTTGTGGCGAGACCAAATCCTTATGGCGAGACCTTGCGGCGAAGGCAAAACCTTATGGTGAAAGTGCTAGTGGCGAAGCCTTATGGAGAAAGAGCTAATGGCAAAGTCTTGTGGCGAAAGACCTTTTGGCAAAAACCTTATAGCCGAGCTTGTGGTGAAATCCTTGCGGCGAGTATCCTAACGGCGAACTCTCTTGAGGTAACTTCTCTTGTAGCAACTTCCTCACCCGACACCGAGCTTGAGTGGACCCCACTTCAGAAATTTTAATTGTTGTATTTTTGGTAACAACAATGTTCTTCTTCAATAATACGGCCTGATCATTGCCAAACGAAGAGCAGAGTAATTGGTTCTCATGTAAAACCCTATTACGAGGATATGAAGCATATTCATAAGCCTAAGAACATTATCAATGATCTTCGCATGGAATTTAGGGTCAACATAAGTTATTCAAAGGCATGACAATTGTGGGAAAAGGCTTTGGACATGATCCAGGGGGTGCGGATGAATCATTCCAGTTGCTGCCATCTTATCTGTACATGTTGAAGTTGAAAAACCTTGGGATGATTGTTGAATTCGAGAGTGATAGTGAGAGCAGATTCAAGTACCTATTTATGGCAGTTAGTGCATGCCTTGTTGGATTTCGTAGCCAAATGCGACCTGTAATTGCAGTTGACACTTGCTTTCTCAAGGGTAATTATCTTGGTAGTTTGTTTGTTTCCATATGCAAATACAGTAACAACAATGTATATCCTATAGCATGGGGAGTAAGAGATTCTGAGAATGATGCCTCATGGGAATGGTTCTTCACTAAATTGCGATCGACAATTGGCCATAAGATACCTGATTTGGTATTTGTGTCTGACAGGCATAAAAGGATTAGTAAGGCGATACTGACGGTGTTCCCTAATGCACTACACGTACATTATATATACCACATGGGCCAGAACGTTAAGGCTAAATTCAAACACGAAAAGGTGCATACTCTATTCTACAAGGCAACAAAGGCTTATTGAGAATCAGACTTCCATGAATTATTTATTGAGCTCGAGCGATATGATCCAGCCGTCGGGACCTATCTTAGAGAGGTCAGCTTTAGTCGTTGGGCACGTGCCTATTTGGATGAGAAGCGGTTTGATATAATGATGACAAACATTGTAAAATGCCTTAATACAGCTTTGGCGGATGCACATAAATTATCGATTCAATATTTGATGGATTTTATTAGGAATATGTTTCAACAATGATTTTATGAGAAATGAGGTCACGCTAGTAAGATAGGTGGACATCTCACCTCTTGTGTTGAAAGGAGAAATAGCCAAAAGATTGGCATTATCCCAATATTGGCAGCCAGAACCGATTGATATGTATAGATTCAATGTCAAAGATGGTAACTTCGGTGACATAGTAGACTTGAAGGCGAAAACTTGCATATGTCGGGTGTTTGATTTCAAAAAATTGCCATGTGGACATGCCTTGGCTACTGCACATTTACGTAATATTGACCCATACACTTTGTTGTCTGCATACTACCAAATAGAGGCTCTGTTGTGTGCCTATGCCGATCCGATTATACTGATGGGTAATCAAGCCGATTGGATCATGTCGGATGAAAGTGAATCTATTAAATTACTACCTCCAACAACTAGACGCAAATGTGGAAAACGCAAGACATGTCGAATTCCCTTAGCCGGTGAAGAGAATATGAGGGTAAAATGTGGTCATTCTGGTCAAATTGGCCACAATCGCCAAACTTGTTCAAATCCAATAACTTTAGATGAAGAAAAAGAAGGCAATAGAAAAGGTGCAAGAGTGGAACATGTCTGACATAAATTCTTGTATTGAACCCATATTTTTGCTGCTTTTGACAATGTTGTAATAAATATTTAAATATATGTTCAAAGATGGTAACAACAATGGAACGTGTATCATTGCAGTATTCAAAGAAATTGTTTGGGGAATGATATCGGTTTGGACATATCGATTATCATCACGATGTATGTAAACCGATGGTAACAACAATGTATATGGAATCTGAACAATCGGTAATGTTGTATCGGTTTAGGTCCTTGTATACCGATATATATTAACCGACACATCCATGTCCTAACACAACCAATTTTAAGAACCTAATATAACAATGAACATAAGTTTAATTTATACTTACAAAACCAATATAGGTTATGTAAACAGATGAAAACGAATTATGTAACTGACGTAGGTAACCCGAAGTATCTTTGTATTAGGATATCGATTCATATATATCGGTCATGTAACCGACGTATGCAAATCGATGAAAATGAATGCAAATGGTATCGGTTCTGTTGCATCGGTCATCGACCAATATTTTTAACTCGAATTATCTTTGTATTAGGATATCGGTTCATATATATGGTCATGTAATCGACGTATGTAAACCGATGAAAACGAATGTAAAGGATATCGATTATGTTTCATCGGTCATCGATCGATATCGGTTTACCTACTTCAGTTACATGACCAATATCAGTGTATCTAATATTGATACATGCTCCAATCATATTACAAGAATCTAAATGCATGTATAAATGATTGTAAATTTAAATGTTTATTACAATAATGTAAATTTACAATTATATTACAACTATGTAAAAAGAATGACAACTATCATTGTAACTATTCTGCTTACGTGTACACATTATGTACGAAGAATTACAACTATGTACAAAGTAAATCATAGGCCTACGTGAACATATTATGTGCAAAGAACGTAAATTTACAAAGAACTACAAAACTATTGTTCAATTTGTCTTTCTCTTCTTGGATTTGTCTGCAATCTTGGTTACAAAATCATTTGCATCCAATACTGCAAACTCGTAAAGCTCCCAAGCCATTCGAATTCTGAATTGTGAAGCTTTTGATTGGGTCATTTCTATAATTGGTTTTTTGTGGGCCATTAATTCTATCCACTTCAGAACAAAAATCCCACAATCACCACCCCTGTCAATTGTAAGCAAGTTACAAAAATTAATAGGCATCACAATCAAAACAACTCCAACTAATAATAATAAAATAAATGTTGCTTACCTAGTTTGCTGCGGAGCGTCCTCAACCTTTAATTCCCATTTATCCTTTACAATAAATCTAGGTTTCAAATCGAAGTATCCGCATTTTATTTAGAAGTTTTGGAATCACGTCTACCATATATTGAAACTTATTTTCATAACTAATGGGTTTGATAGAGGAGTAAACATGAACACGTTGAGAGCCCATATCAACCCTAAACAGAACCCAATGATTATTATCGATGTTGTAGGGGAGAGCAGGTTATCTGCGTTCAAAAATAGGTTGGAGCAACTTGTCTCAGCCCAAAAAAGTACTATTGGGATATCGTGGTCATTCCAAATCTTCCATTTGCCTGCCTTATACAATTCCCAATCACATTTCAAGGTTTGTTGTGTGCAGTCAAATTGATTAAGGATTAATTTCCAAAATAAATAGTAAATTCCACATAAAGATTTTGAGATATATTGATTGTTGTATAATTTACAACAAATGTTGTATCAACCAATGATAACTCCTTATTGTATGTCTCTGATTCCTTTATTCTTTTGTTAAGCATGTACACGTAGGCGTCCATGTGTTTCAAGGATTTAAACAAAATGCCATAACTACCTATCGGTTATAAATATATGCTCGTAATCGACATCGAAAACTGATGCAATAAAATCTTACAACTATCAATTACATATATCAATAATAAACCGATATATGAATGTCGATAAAGGTTTCATAACCGATATATAATTACCAATACAACTATTGGTTACATATATCGGTCATACACCGATATATGAATACCAATATATAAATACCAATTAGAGAATTACTATGCAACAAAACTGATACAATTAGAAAATTACTTACCTCATATTGGAGCCACTTGTCCAATGTGGTGAAGGTCTCAAAAAAGTCATTATTCATTGAAAAACGTGTTTTTACAACAATTATTATCCTACTACTTGGCTTTTTGAGAAAATTTTGGAAAGCCTCCCAAATCTTACCAGTTGGAGCACTTATTTCTAGGGGGCTCAGCGTGTGAAGCCTAGAGGTGTATGTACGTGGTCCTTTGTCCTCAGTTTTAGTAGGGGGCTTCAATATTGATTCAATGAGCATTTTTCTTTTCTGCCCCTTGTGCGTAGGTCTCCTTTTATATGCCTCCCTAACAGGATCTATGACACTTATTACTTCTAACGAAACATCCTTCCTATCCTCCTCCCAATCCTTCCTCCTCTCATCCCCATCCTTCATCTCTTCCATATTCTCCTCTACATCCTCCTTCTCCCCATTCTTCTACACTCCACTCCTCTTCTATTGGCATAATATGGATAACATCCTTATTAAAAATGCCCTCCTCTGTAATTTGTTCTTGGGAGATCTGAGGATGAAAAAGTCTCCATTTCTTTATTCTTGGAGCTAAAGAGCCTTCTTCTTCTATTCTTTGAACAATTCGGTGGTAAACCAAATATGGCATGACCTCAAACAAAAATATCTGTAATTGAGTAAGCAAACCGATATAAATTATACATATCAGTTAATAAAAGACATGTTGGTTAAAACAATCGGTCAATTACCGATATCCACTTTCGTATCGGTTAGTCCACGTTGGTGCTCCACTGATATATATTAAGCATAATATTTTAAATTAGACATATCGGCTAATAAAAGATATGTCAGTTAAAAGAATCATCTAATTACTGATATGGTATAACTAATATCCACATTCGCATTGGTTAGTCCATATCGATGCTCCACTGATATATATTAAGCATAATGTTTAATAGTAGACATATCGGTTAATAACAGACATATTAGTTATTAGCTCAATATGGTATTACCGACATCCACATTCGTATCGGTAAGTCCACATCGATGTTAAATCTCTATATATTAACATATAAAATCATATATATATAAAATTATACCTGTAAGGTAAGTGAGAAACCTGAAATGGAATATTTCTTCTTTTTGTCATGTTGCTGATTGAACCCATTCAATATATCTTTTCTGGCACTCTCTGTGGTAGTGATAAAGGAGTCGTTTGCCTAAAGGAACCGGTTCAACTCATCCCAATGAGAGGCTAGGTGAAAATATTTGATATCCACCTTTGTGTGAAAAGACTTGGAATTGATTTCTCACATCATCATCAGATATCATATAGATAAGAATTCGTCATCAGAACATTTCACCTTTCCGCTAACAATATCCTGTAGAAACACCTGAAGTGACCTAGACCCTGGAACCCCCATCTTTAGGTTGCATTTGGGGAAAAACTTGGCAAACAATTTCGGAGGCCCGTTTAATATGATTTTCCTCTTCGCTGTTGCCAAACTTCAACCTTGTTATTAGAGAAAACTCCACCTTCCTAAATTTTATATCCTAACCTCTGAGTCTGAAGTACAAGGATCCTTCCTTGTCTGTCTGCTTCAACAGCCTTAACAGTAGTCTGTGGACTAACTGAATGCTCCATTTTAGTCCTTCTACTCCATAGACAAACTGGCCAAAAGTAGATGCCTTAAACAATTCCTCTAGGTGAGGCTTCTGATTGAGCGTCCTTCGAATGCCTTCAATAGCGCCTTCAATAGAACAAATTTATCACATCCGGCCTCAACTGGAAGTTATCGTGCCCATATGGAGGATAGACTATGCTTGACCAGTTCTCAACAACTGGAGGCATCATGAAATCCCCCATCAAGATATCTCTCTCATTAATCTCAACAGTACGCTCTATTTGAACAAGCTGATTTTCGTTGTCGTCCATTATGCTTTGTTGTTGTTCCCTTTTTGCTCTTTGTTCACGACGTCTTTGATGAAAGGTTTGTTCAATCTCCGGATCAAACTCAACAAGATCAAGACGTTCTGAATGCCGCATGCACTATTTCAATCCTAACACAGCAAAAACTGAAATAGTTCAGGGTCAAAAATTAAAGGAAGCAACACAAGTATTAAAGCTAATCTTAATTAAAGTAGTAATCAAAATAACCAATCCCCGGCAATGGCGCCAAAAACTTGTTCACCTTTTTCTTTCCCGCAAGTGAACGAAATCTCAACAAGTAATATAATGATGAATCAAGTATCGTTCCCACGAAAATTAGCTTTTAATCCCTACTTTAACCACTATTAACTTTAATAAGTCACACACAATCAAAATAATACTCAATGGAAGTTTTATATAAGTTAAAACTAACTCACCAAAAGGAAAACACAAAATAACTCTTTAGGTTTTACATATAGAAATCTAATGCACTAGGGTTCATGAATCCATCGTAGTTCTATAAATGGTTAAATCTTTCAGTAATCGGGTTTCATAATCTTGCTTTGAGATGAAAATCAATGATCCTAAGTTAATCAAAAGCCTCTCTCGATGGTCAATCAAATCTATGCTCACATATGAGATTAATTATCTCTAATTAATCTGCAAATATACAAGCATGCATTTATCCACAATGATCATCAAAATAAGATTTCATAAGGCATAACGGCATCTCTACCTATTATTGAACCTTATATCGTTTATTATAAAGTGTTAATTTATATTGAATCTCTCAAAAGCAATATAAATCACAAACACATTTTAAGGGCGGCCAAGCATTAAAATGGAATTAGTGCATAACAAACGATCAACTCAAAAGGCAAGAATAAAATAAAACCCAAATACTTTTAATTAAACCATTATTGAACTAGGTTTCATCAATCACCCTAGCCATAAAGTACTTAGCCTAACATAGTTTCAAACAACGAAAGAGTAATAAAAACAGAGTTCATGATGTTGTAAAGAAGAAAGAACAGAAAAATAAAACCAAAAACCGAAAATCTTCAAGAAAATCTCCTCTTTTTGCCTCGACTTGCCGTCTTCTCCTTCCTCCCAATAATACTTAATCTTTCTTAAATGAGCCTTTATATAGTTCTCTTTAGGTTATCAAAGTCCTACACCTTGAAGGAGTCCATCTCTCTTTTATTTGGATTGAAACGGGCTTAAAACGAAGCTTTGAACCTTACCGCAGTCCTACCGCGGTATGCTTGTTGCTACAGACCCGTGAGCTCCAGAAAGCAAAACCTAAAGCGGTCTTACAGCGGTATGCATTCCGCTGTAGGACCGTGAGCTCCAGCAACTAAATCTTACAGCGGTCTTACAGCGGTATGCATGTCACTATAAGCCCGCTACCCTTCTTCTTTTGCTTCTTTCTTTATCATCTTCCATTTTTTTCTCGATACTCTTTTGCTTTCTTTTAATTCGGTACCCGACCATGCCTCTAAGCTTTATTTCACTCCCATCATATGCCAAAATCATTCTTTTTGCTCCATATTCGCTTTAACACATGCTCCACATCTACATAAGCATATATAAAACCAAATCAAGTAGAAATCATGCTTATTGAATGTATAAATGCTAAGTTTATAAACCAAAATAAGTGTATAAAAGACACTTATCAACATGCTTCAGGTTCTCAATAAAACTTGTTATATATGCTCTCCATCTTCGGATCAATGGTGAGTTGGGATGACACATCATCAGAAGTAGTTTGCACTAAATGTAACTTTGTCCAATGAGAATGCACAACTGACAAAGGAATTGCTCGTCCTTGCATCATGAACTCTACAATTTTATGTGCACAAGGCAAACCATGTGTACTTTTGATCACACATCCACATGCTACCTTATTTACCCCAATTTTCTTAGCTAGTTGTGATTGTTTTAACACCATATTCACTGTACTTCTAGATATAACACCTCGCAATTCTTTAAAAATATCTAGCTTGAAGTTATGTTCACCTACGTTAAGTTTTTCTCAAAAAACCCCTTTCTCTTTGTATGTTACAACTTAATGAGAGAATTGATAATTGTCCATGATAACTCAAAGTCACCTTGAGATGATCCAAGATGTCACTTCAGCTTCGTATGCGCACTCTCAGCCCTTGAATGAAAACATGTTGATATATTAGATTGATTGAAGATATTACAATAAAAACAAGTAAGGATATATGGAATTTGAGTTTCATAAAGACTACATGTTAGTAGTAACATTGCCAAAATGCATTATTCTATTTGTCCATGCTGTAACAAATTTTTCCTTATAATCATTCAACCATATCTTTCTCACATAATCAAGTACATTCTCATATACATGGTACCCAATTGTTAAGTCATGAAGACGACGTTCATACTCATTCTTAGTCAAGGCAAAAACAACAAGGTTCCAATTTAATATAAACTTCTCCCATGTCTTATTCCTATCAATTAACTTCTTACAGTTGGTGAGCACATTTTTGATATATGCCACCTACACAACAAAGTGGTTGTGGTTGAAAACACTTAATGTATTGCATTCATCAAATCCCAATTCTCTGTCATTGACAACTACTCCTAGAAATGTATTAAGAGTCATCAAACTTTTTAATTTCTCCATTACCCATGTGTAGTTATCCTTATATTCATGATCTATGAATGAAAATGCAACAGAAAAAGTGATCTTAGTCGATGTCACACCAACGATCTCAATCAGTGAATACTTGTATCTATTAGTTTTGTATGTATAATTCATTATTAACACATGTGAGAAGACTTTTAATAACTATATAACCATCGAATGAGACCAAAATAAGTCTATAATACAATCTATTGATCAATTGCTTCTACGCCACTCCACATAATTACATCCCCCTAATTTCTTCATCAACTGTTACATTTGTGATCAATCACCTTTCTCTACAAGTCTGTATCTTTGGTGTGCATTATATATACTTTTGATTAGTTATGTTTTTCTCATCCTCTGCATTTAGGGACATCAAAATATTTTTGGGCTTCAAAAGATTTTTAGATATTGTTTTCAAGATTTCTTTCTCTTTCTTTGTAAGTCATCCTGCATATAAATGACCCACAAGTTCAACTTCTACTGCTCATTTAAAAATTTCACGCCAAGTAACTTAAATGAACAACCACACTTTTTTGAACTTGTGAACTTATGTTTTAATTCTCTTATTGCTTCTTCTCTTTTTTTTGATGGTTTATACTTCTCACTCCGTTCACAAGTAAGACGAACTCTAGATTTTCTCCCAGGACCACCACATTCAAAGCTTTTTATCACAATAACAATTCCATTTTATTTCCCAACTTTCTTAGCCCATTTAATAAGTGCTTCTCTACTGCTTAAAAGCTAAGGGCAACAAAATATAAATTAATATGTGAATTGATACATTTATCTTTAGTCAAAATAATAATTAAATTAAAGTTTAATAAGATGGTTCATACCTCATTAGTAGTAATAGGTTGAATAGCATCAAATGACTTATCAATTACCAAAGTGATTTTATTCTCTAAATTTTTCTGATCATTCTCATATTATAAAAAAAGGAAAAAAATAGAATAAAAAGCAAAACTCACTTCGGCATGAAAGTAAAAAAACAAAGTAGAATTCAGGAGAAAGCAAAACTCCCAATGTAAGGCCCCCACCTAGGTCCCCAAAGAACCAGAGCGGGTGCCCTACTGAAATAGAGGCAACCTGATCTCAAAGGACCTGTCATGCATGCCGCTAATAAATATCAAAAGAAAACTGAGAAAAGAAACTTGACATTCTGGCATGCATATCAAAACCTCAATCTGCTATACAACAACTGATCTCTAGGCTTACATAGCCCAGGCATGCATAACATACTTCACTGGCACATCGACCACAAAAATAAATACAATACATACAGACCCAAATAAACTGAAGAAAACCATAGACCGAAAACGACAAAATGAACAAAAAGAAACTCCCAGGCTAACAACTACTAGGTCTGCATGGCCTTGTACACCGTCTAACCCATAAGTCAGGAACCGCTAGACTCGCCCATGACCAGGTCCTTGCCTTTACCTGGAATGAAGAGAAACAAGGTGAGTCCAAATGACTCAGCAAGCTCATAAGAAAGGAAGGCACAAGAATAGGCACTAAGAATACACTTGCCTCTTAAGTACATAACAAACTAAAAATCATGCATAACATGTCATGTATGCTCATAAACTGAAGCAAGTATCAACTGAAAAGTAACAATGCTCACATACTGGATCTTGGGCCCCAAATAAGGAATGCACTGGCACCCAAGTCCTGATACAAACCTGCCACTGCCTTGAAGGCAAACTGTCTCTGAACTACGAGCTAAAGCTCGCTCGAGTGGGAGCGACCACACTCTCTGGCACGCATAAGCGTCCAAAATAAAAAGCTAGGCACGCTGAGGCGTCCTTAAATAAAAACTAGGCACGCCGAGGCGTCTTACTCGGTCCGGGAAAGCCCAACACCGTACAGCTGTATCTCAAAATCGGCGTCAAGACTCATGCAAATGCAGCACATAAGGGTGGCGTAGTAGACTGAACAGGATACAAAGCCCCCATAAGCAAAGCATCCCGCCAAGCCTCGCCCAACTAGTAAATCACATGCCAAATGCAAATGCTCATGCTTAACAACTAGCAAATAAATAGCATGGTCGTGTGACAAGCACTCAAGCCATATGGAACCCCCAATGCATATCTCAAGCCTTTACATGCATAAGAAAGAACTAGAATTATACTAAAAATAAAGGGATTCACAGGCTCAACTCTCATCCACAACAAACTCTAACAAGAACTTAGGAACCTAGCTTCATTCCCGCAACAATCAGAAGGGAGAATCAAGCCCTTCAAAGCTCACAATAATGGAATGACCAAATATTATCCAAATGGGTTTAATTATATACCAAAAATAATCCTATCAAGTTTAGTTTACAACCCTTCAAACGGTTCGTCAATCGGAGTTTTCTACTAAAAGTTATGCTCGAAACACTGAAGCATGCGCAATCTGAAAACGTGAAAGATCAGTCGACCGAAGGAAAAGATCGGTCGACCAACAGTGACCTAAACACCCAGTTGGTCGACCGATTTAGCCCTTGGTTGACCAACAGAACCCTCTACACCCCATCGGTCGACCGATTATAGACAATTGGTGGACCAAACTCAAAGAAAACTCCCGAACATCCCCAAATGCATGCCAAATACCCAAAATCACCCATATAAACCACCCTCCTTCAAATCCCACCACAACTCCCATGGATTATAGGGTGGAAGAGACCCTATTTGAAGTTCCAAGACACTTCAAGTAAAATAACTAAGGGTTGAGGGAGATTTACACTCATTTCTACATAGGTATCCACATGGGTTTGGGTTTTGAAAATCATAGAGGTATTCAACTCATTTTCTCAAAATACCAAGATTTAAGAGTGTAGAAGAATATTAAGAGGAGAAGAGCTTGCCTTTAGAACTCATCCTCCTTGAAAGACTTGCTTGAGATGATTTTCTCTTCAATATACTTGATCCTACACTCAAAATGGAAGAAAAATGAGAGAAAATGGGAAGAGAAGCAATCTTAGCTTGATTAATCACTCTTAGAGGCTTCAAAATCTGGAAAGAATGGAAGAGGAAGAAATTACTCACCTTGGCACTTCTCTCCCTCTTTCCCGATCGGCTCTCTCTTTCTCCCTTCTCCAATTTCTTTCTTCACTTAGGGCAAAATAAAGCCCTTCTCTCTATATATATCCCATTTTTATTAATTTATCAAAATGCCCTTTTTCATTTAATAAGCTAACTCCTTAATACGAAAGGGTAAATTAGACATTAACTAAGCACCACAAATTGCAAAGAGATAATTCGACCCATACCTCGGAATATAGTGGGTCCCACTTCACCAAAGTCAAACATTTGACTTTTCCACATTTTCTTGGAAATAACCTATAATTACACATGACAATCACCAAAACTTATCATTCTCATATCATGGATACCTCATTGCAAAATATAGCACCCGAACCCACTAACGGGTCGTTACACCCAAACTCTAGAGTTCGGGAGAATTGAATTCTCCCAAACCCTAGGGTTCGGAGGAAGCAAATCGGGTTCGAGAGAAACAAATTTGTTGAACTCTATAATTTGGTAAGATAATAAAAGAAAGCTCGCGGAATGGCATACCTCAACCAGTGACGAGAGTTCATTTTCGATCGATTGCCACTACTGTTCTTCCAAATCGTTCTGATCCTCATCCCAGTTGTCACCATTCGAGTGTAATCATCCATGGCACAACTCACTCTGGCACAAAAGAAAAAATGAATAGAGTGAAAGAGGGAAAGTAACGGAGAAAATGGCTGCAATTGTGTGTGAGTTGTGGTTGCATATTTAGAAGAATGAAGAGTAAAAATGGGTTTTTATTAGAGGTTGCTTTAGTTATATTAAATTTTACTAAAAAGTGGGTGTGAAAAGCAAATTAAATCTTAATAATAAAGATGGCAACTAAACAAACTAGATACGCCAGACATAAAATGTAATATTTCTTAATTTTTTTATATGATAGAGAAACTTAACATTTTTTAAGTTTATCAAAGACTTAATATTTATTTAAGTCAAATGATGATAAAAGCTAACTATTTTCTATAATTTTTTCTTCTTTTTTTCTATAATGGTTGGTAATCATAATACATACATACATATACATATATATATATATATTCACTGGAGAATGGAGCTAGAATTTTTTTTCATGTGACAATTCTGTTTAATGACTAATATTTAATTTCCTATAACTAATGCTTTATGTTTATTTTCTGAGTTAATGTACAAAATTCTAACAATAAAGCATTATTATTTTAAATTAAAAAAATGGTCAATATATATAAATAATTAAAATTTTCATTTTTATTGTCAATGAAATAGAATTGAATTTTAAAAGTCCAATAAAGATACAAAAAAAAAAATCATTTATTAAACTCCATTCATTTTTTTTTAAATTCTAAAAGTCCAATAACCTTAACATTTCATATATATATATATATATATTCAAAAGAAAGCAAAAATATGGAACAACCCCTTTTGTCCACGTGGGAATCTTATTTAATGAATAGCATTTAATTTCTTACAATTAATTTTATTTTAAAAATGTAATCTCTCAATGAATTTAAATTATATATTTGTGTTGTTGTCTATGTAAAATAGTAAATTTGTAATTGTGAGAGAATATTTAAGTATTTGTCTCGAGTTTCTAGTTTAGGGGTGCGAGATGTCTCTCTCTTGGGCCCTCCAATACTTAAGTTAATTTTCATGAAAGAATATAGAAAAATAAGAAAATTATTGTAACGACCCGTTATGGGGTCTAGACGTTTTCAGGTATTTTATTTTGGGTTAAAAAAAAATTTCTTTAATTAATTGAGGGTTGAAAATATTCTCCTTTGTTTATTGGAATAAAGAGTAAGTGGAAATAAGAATTTTATAGCCTATTTACATGGGATCCAAAAATGTGGGGAAAGTCCAAATAGATTGGGCCATTGAAATGTGTTTGGAATTTTAATTATATTATGAATGGGCTTGGATGATGAAAATTTATTTTGGGTTAGCAAGTTAGGCCATGGAATGGCCCATGACATAGGCTGAGCCCAATTGAGAAATGAAATTTGAAATCTTTAAAAGAAAATCATAATAAATTAAATTGGCTAGCAAATGTTAATAGTGCCTTTAGTCTTCCTTGTGACCATTGTAAAGGTGAAGGGCAATCAAGTCATTTCGACCAAGTGACAGGTGCAGACTGCGCATTTTCCTTTTTCGTGCTACACCTGCACTGGCGACCTTTCTCCTGAGTGTACTGACATTTCCTATCTATGACCTCTTCTTCTTATTTCTTCTCTTCCCTCCTGGCTGCTTGTATTTTTTGTTTGGGATGATAGCAACTTCAGGAATAAAGGATTCTTCTACGTAGCGAAGTCATCAGGTAAGTTCTTTTTGCACTCTCTCTTTATTTTCAGTGCAAGCTCGTTTATACATTCTATATTTCACTTCTTTGATTTCCTGCTTTCTCCTTTCTTGTTCTGCAAGTCCTTCTTGCACTCCCATTTGATTTGCAGTGCAAGATCTCTTGTACATCCTCGTATATCCTGGTGCGAGCTAGATAATACAATTTTTGTATTCATTTTGTCTTACTGTGATGGCTGTGAATGTATATATATATAAATATATATATATATATCTGTTGTTGTGCATAACTTCTTCTTCTCCCGTTCCAACATCCTTTTCTTTTGAATCTCCTTACTAGGTATATTAAGGTCCCTTTAATGTTTCGAACGGGGATTGCTTTACCCTAGATTTATTTTCTATGAATGGCATATGTTTGGTTTTAGTTTAGATACAGAGGTTTTGTTCGCCTCTGTATTGAGCTATAGGTTGTATGCATATGTAGAAATAAAGAAGCCCGTTAAGATAGCCCTTATTAGAGGCAGGCAGATCGTGGGTATACTCCCTGGTGTTGAATAAACCCTCACATGTATATATTATATATGAAACGAACAACTTGGTGTAGACACCTTATGTTTTAAATAGCCAACATATTTTTGGCTGCGAGCTCTTTGTTGCGAGCTCATACCTATATGCTCTCTGACCATAAGCTTAATCGCGAGCTTCCTGCCGCGAGCTCATACCTGTACGCTCTCTGACCATAGGCATAATCGCGAGCTCTTTGTTGCGAGCTCATACCTATACGCTCTTTGACCATAAGCTTAATCGCGAGCTCTTTCCTGTGAGTTAATTTCTCAAGCTCTTATCCGCGAGCTCGTTTAGTGAACTCTTGTGCACCTCCTAACCTCGAGCTCTCTCTCCGTAAGCTGCTCATGACCTCGAGCTCGTCCCATAAGCCTTGACCGCAAGCTCTCCTGATTTGGATTCAATAAAAATATCAAAAAAATCAAAATCCATAACAATAAAAAGATAGAATTTTGGTTTTAGTACAAATTCACGAATTTGTAATTTTACCACCATCGAAATACATAGTTTCCGTTTCTTGAAAAATTCATTAAAAATTATTTTTACAACAATGAATGCTAGTTATCAAAATACCGGGAGTTAGTTTTTTAAAATGAAGACATTTTCAAAATATGTTCTAATTGGTCCTTCGCCTTAGAAATTTTTCAAGCTTATGTTTGGCCAGCAATTTCGCGTGGTGTGGTCATTTGATTACATGGGGACTAATCATGAAAAATATTATAACATAGGGGAATAACTATTCAATGAGGTATTAAATTATTAAATTTATTCAATGAGGTATCACCCAAACTAGTTATTAAATTTATAATACTCCTTAGTTGGTGAATCGAGATTTGATATTAAATAGCATCTCTCCAAAACTATTCCTGTGTTATAAATTACATCAAGCATTTCTGTGTCATAGATTACATCTTGAATGTGATAAACGTTATAAAGTAAGATATGTTGAATTTATCTAATGACGAAAAAATACCCGGTATGGGTAAGTAATGTTGAAAGTATGAATATCGTGGAAATAAGAATTTAAATACATATTGTTGGCAAATGCATACATGATGCATATATGTACATGTTACATATATATATGTTTTGCGCACTTATTATTTTGCACAAAGAGAGAAAGGGTACCCTAGAGCACCTAGCACGGGACAAGGTGGCCTTACCCCGACAGGTTGGCTCCATATTTATTTGTGAGGTTTGATAGAACTTATGCACTTTTGCATGCATCGATTTATGGCTTGTAAGCCGGGAAAATTGATATTGATAATGAAATGATGCACTCTTGCATGTATTGAGTGATGGCTTGTGAGCCTGTGAGAATTGATAATGATATTGGAATTTTAGGCACATTTGCATAAGGATACATGGTGACATGATATATTAAGTTAAATTAATAAATTCATGAATTATGATCTTGTGTATAATTGTGGAGTCCTTGATTACTCTTCTTGGTGTTATCGTGTTCTTGAATCTTATATATAGTTCCTTGTTTCTCGAACTTGCTGAGTCTTGTGGCTCACTTGATCTTCTTTACCATTCCAAGTAAAGGAAAGACGGTTATTAGGGGCGAGTCCAGTAGGACTACAGCCTAAGGATAGTTGTGTACGGAAACGTATCCTAACTTTAAAGATCCTAGTTAGTGATTTGGTGAGATTTGTAATAATGAGAATTTATTATGTTATAGGCATTTGAGCCTCTTACTATTTTGTATGGCCATCGAGCCTAGAGTTATGAGATATTGAGAATATAATTAAATCTTATTTAAATTTTCGTTATTAGAAATGAAATGAGTTGAGTTCAGTTTTATTCTATAGAGCCCAGAGAAGGGTAGTATAGTAAGGAAGGAAACAACACCAGTTGGATACTTTTTGGGTTGAATGTAAGCAAAGAACTCCGGGGTTAAGCGTGCTTGAGTTGAGAAAATTCAAGGATGAGTGACCCCCTGGGAAGTTTGCGTAGGTCCATCAGGGTAAGTTGTTCCGATCCTTCCTATTGCTCGATATAAGATGTTACAATTATAGTTTAAATAGAGTTTTAGTTTTAATTACCTCGATTAAAGGAATCAACTTTTATTTATAAAGATCGAAATTAGCAAATAAAGGAGTACCCACATCTTTCATATCATTTGTTCCATATTTTTAAGTAGAGATAACAGATGTTGGTTTGACACATTCTTAGTCCCGGAAGAGCCTTATAGAAGGGTCTCTCAGAGACAATTCTGTTGAAAAAATCTCTAAAGATTTTCTCGTTGGGCTTTTTCTTCTTGGACTTATCTTAAGTTTGGGAATACTTTATTGGATACAACAATTTATAATTACATTTTTAATTTTGTTGTTGTTTAATTAGTTGACTATCATTTAGTTAAAACTTAGTTTTAAAATACTATCATTTTGTTTGGTGTGATAAGCTAATATAAAAATAAAAAGAAAAAGAATTTGGTGTGACATTTGAATTTTTACATTAAGACAGACAGTTGAGTAATTTTTTTACAAAAAAAAAAAAACTTTTATGTTACATTTCTTCCACGCAATAAGAGTTTGTTTGCTAGTGCTTCAAATAATGATGTCACGTCAAATTTAGAGAGTAACTTGCTAACCAATCTTTAATACATTTGGTTAAAAGCTTATATTTAATTTAATTTTGCAAGATAAATTAAAATTAATAAGAGAGGTTTGGTCTTGGGTTTCAATCTCGATTACCACTCATTATATGTAATAGTTGTGTGTGTGTTTGTGTTTTTTAATTTTTTCGATTTTGAGATATTTCTAATAATTCTTGAATCCAAACTTCTTTGAACTGTGTTTGCTTATAAAAGAATGGTAAGACTTGGTCCTCAATAAATTCTCTAACGCTCAAATAAATTTATATACTCGAAAATTTGATAATGACGTAATCAATGCATGATAAATACAGTACTTGACTCATGAAAAACTAAGTGTTTATATATAGACATAGTAGAAGATTTTAGAATAACACCACATATATGGTCAAATGTTAATCCTTTTGAGTTGGCAAGCCAACTATAGACATTGTATGCATGGGCTTGGGCCTAAGCTCTCTTTTATATTCCTTGCTTAAATAGCTTTAGGTTTGGTTTAACTCTGTTTCAATTAAGCTCGACCTTCAACCCTCATTTTGTTGGGGCATTTGATTAAATATAATCCAAGCCCCCCACGAGAGATATTTTCATATTTATCAAATATTCCATCATCATCATCAATCTCCTCAGTTAAAAAAAAAAAAAAAAGCTTAAGATATTTTTGAGAGCTCCTTAATTATTCCAAATAAAAATTGATCTTAGAACCAAATTAAGTTAAATGTCAAATAAGGGGGGGGGGGGGGGGGGGGGACATTTCAAGTAGAGTAAATTGATAAAATTATAAGCACAATAATGCTAATTCAAAAAATAAGAATAGGAAAGCTAATTAGTCACTGATTTTTTGTTTTGTTTTGTTTTGTTCGTTCGTTCGTTCTTTGGGTATGATTGATGTCACTGTCACTTGTTAGTTACATCATCTAGTTTCCAACATCAAATGTTTTATTTCCTTTCAAAACCAATGGAAAAATAGTTCTAACGAATAATGCTTTTTTTTTTGTTTGATGGATGGGTGATTTGATTTGATAGATTTATGCAAAATTTGAAAAATATTGAGAAAATTATTATTATTTGATACTTGTACATACATACTCGTGAGTGATTGTAGTGAACTCAGGGTGTGTTTGATTGCATTACCTATAATTTAATTCTAGATAATATTTGTCTAAAAAACAAAAGTCACCCCACCCCCTTGGAAAATGAATTTCATGGAAAAAACATTTAAATGCTTGTACCACACAAATATTTTACATAGAAAAGTTAAGAGTGTTTGATTACTTCCATAAAAAATATGTGTAATAATTACACATTTTCTATGGTAAATGTGTGCAATCAAATTATAGCATTCGAATGGGCATATATATATATATATAAGTGGTTCAAAGTAGTAAGTTCTAGGTTTTTTCCCAAGGTTGACAGGGACATTGTGGACTCAACATAAGGACAAATAATGTGGGTAATAAAACGAAACCTAGGATTTCTAGTTTACATCCCAACAAACGGATCTCAATTCGGAGAAGGGAACAAAAAGTTATAGGCCAAAGAACACCAGGTGGTCAGACTGCATGAAATAGTAAGCTATGAATTTCTTGATAGAAATTAATCGGGTTGTTACGAGCTCAAAACATAACCAAATTATTCGAATAATATATCGAATCGAAGCCTATGAAGTCTAGTTTCTAACGCATCAAACAGATCTTAAATAGGATATTATCACAAGGAGATATACCTAAAAGAATGAAGTATGGCAGGTCTGCTACAATAAATCACGAATTGAATGACACACTCGGATGATTTCTAGCACATTCGGATGATAGGGAAATTCATTTGGATGAGGGAATTGTAGCATTCAAATGTTAGGAAAAAATCAGTGTAATTTTATCAATTTACATGCAATTCATTCGGATGTGGGAGGAACTGTAACAACTTGCTCCCACTATCGGGCGCCACCGGTGAATAATCACCCTGATTATTCACTCGACAAATCACAATAGAATGGTTGGACTATGTTTCAACAAGAAACGCCCTGAGCGAGGAATAGGTTTCGTCCTTCCCTTCACTCCACTCAAGGAATCGGTCCCAAACACAGACAAGAAAACACAGCGGACTGGAACCCGAAACCCAAAGGTGAACCAGGCACAAAGCTAGCATAACACACACTTCGCTGAGTATTGGGAATTTATGGGAACATACCTTGCAGATCTTTACCCGATCTGAACTTGGCTCCACCAACTAGGGCTATATTCATCCAGCCTTCTCACACTTATCTATCACACTATGATGATTACAACAACTAGATACATCTAACGCTCAACAACACATGCATTCACACACAAGAATATATATACATCATAATGGAATAACATCCAACTCGAGCAACACCTTTAGTCACCATATCAGCCTCCTGACACCATCCCTGCTTGCATCTGGATTTTCATCATCTACAACATGAGGTAAAACCTCATGAGTCATAAAGACTCAGTAAGGGTGCAATGCATAAGTAAATGATGCATAAGTAAATGAAGCATAAGAGAGCATGTAATACAAAATGCAATGCAAATGGGTAGTCTTCCACGCCCTAATAACCTCTATGGGTTAAGGTATCGACCAACCCTTCCCACCACCAGACCTCCATATGGCCATAGGTACACTAAAACACATATCATGCAAATGTTGACCACTACATGCAACTCATAAAGAAATACTTACAAATGCAAACAAGACCACCATATTGGGGTTATTCCTTACCTGGCTCGAAGCCTCTCTTGCCTCAGCACGAACTCTAAGCTCTTTAAGGATCATTGCCTCCCTGGTCGAATCTAAATGCAACCACACACAAAAACCCAACCATACATCAGACATTAAACCAGGGCCTATATTTTTGCCGTACACTACATAATACTTGACCTCAACTTCCAATCAACCTCAACCAATGGTATAAACCAACCATCTATTCACATTGCATCATCTCCACAACATCCCATCAATATGCAAATACTTGAAAAGAAATTATTAATTTACCTGTACTCATTTTGGAGGAGAAATTCTAAAAAATGCCAATACTGGCGCTACCTCCTTGGCCGCAAATCTTATGCCCAAATCTTATTTTCGAGCCTCCAACACACTCCTAAAGCCCCAAAATAATTTTCACAATTATTCCAGAATTTTCTGGAATTTTTGACTATTTTTCTCATATTTTCTCCATTTTTTCAGATTTCTTTATATTTTATTTTATTTTTTTCTATTTTTTTTCTCTTCTTCCTCACCTACTTCTCCCTTCTCCCGCGCGCGTTTTCTTCTTCCACCTTTGCATACGCCTGCGCACCAGCAGCTGCCCTATGACGCTCAGCTTTAGCCGCCGCCACCTGCCTTCGGCCACCTCCGCTGCTGCGCGACCGCCATTGCCGGTCGCCTTCCTCGCAGCCAGCTGGTCCCTTGCTCACAGCCTCTCCGCCGCTGCCACTGCTGCCATGGCCGACCTTCATTGAAGCCTCCGCCATTGCCAGCAACGCTCGTCACTGTTTGCCACTGCGGCCACCACAGGCCGCTTCTGCTCCCGTGGCTACTCCACCAGCCATCATCGCTTGCCCAGTTTCCATCGCGGCCAGCCATGGCTGCTGGCTACCACTCGCTGGTTGGCCATCGGCCGGCCACTACCGGCCACCCAACTCTATCACTCTATCCCTCTTCTCTCTTCTCCGATCTCGCATGCCTCGGCCAAGCTCTCACAAGCTTTCTCTCCCGCTTTGCTCCTCTCGGCCATTTCACATTTCAGAGACACACGAAGCTTCCTGGAAGCTCACCTCACCCTCACAAATATATATATATATATATATAAATATACATATTACACATTAACCCCCATTAATCACATTAATTCCACTTAGAAATTTTAATTACACTTGGGATTTTATATTTGCTCTTGGACCCTCCAAACTCTAATTTAAATACCATCAAGCCACATAAATTCTTGATTTTTTAAAAATTAATAACTGACATCTACTCAAAAATGTTGCCTTTATTTCACTCGAAAATACCTCATGGTTACCTCACTCGCAAAATTGGACCACCCTTAAGGTCCCATCAGCTTCCCGAAAGTTCCCTACAACCATTTGGTATTGGCATCCATTTAGGTTTAACAGCATTTATTTCAAAAATTATTCCCGATCGGACTATTTCTAGCGTCATTAATCTTACCTCGAGACGTTCACTAATCTCATGCCCTCTTCCCTAGACATCCAAGTCTGCATTCTCTGCCATCGATTCGGCAACTTTTATTAATTAATTACTCGAAATCAACTTTTGACCTTCCCGGACCACCCGAGGTCCTTTCCAAGTGTAACACCCCGACTCGCCAGGCGTGTCACTATAAGGGTATTTTCGAGAATTCTTTTTTTTTTCCAAGTTCATCACGAGAGGTGATTTCAAGAACAATCTTCACATGCAGACAACGAATCTTGAAAACCCCAATCTTGCCCGTTTAACTAACAAGATCAATAATCTTAACAACTAAACGAGACATATTATAACACAACGGAATAATTAACATTAAAATATCGTGGCCTACCACGAGTCTCATACGAGATGTTCCCACATCGAAATGCATATTACAAAACCACCAAATGATACAACATTGTCATACAACCGTTCGTACAATTATTGATATAAATACTAATGCCTCCAAAATACACAACGGCTATCAAACTAAGCATCATTGGCCCTCAACTGGCCATATCCTCGTTCTCGCAGCAGTCCCTAGCTGGAACGTTAAATGTTCCAGGGGCATAACCCAGGTTAGATGATAAAACATCTAAGTGATGGCATAAAACAGTATACTGAATGCATGAAAGACACACGAGCATGGCATATACAGACACAACAACATGCAACACGTCTAACTTGAGAAATCTCCCTGACATACTCAACTGGTCGTGGAAAATCCATTCCACACACGGTTGGGGTTGACCTTGCCGCGACATACTTAATTCTCGAGTGCCCTACCGTGTCACTCGTTCACCTGGATTAACCTTGTCCCATTCTCAAGAAGACCCAATCCCGTCCCCGAAGGACATAACATCTACACAAAAATCAATGCCTCGATGATATGAAAATCACACGTCATGCATTGACTCATTTATAAGTAAAAGCAGTTGATGCAATATACCACATGTTCAATATGCAAATGATGCCACAAATACATAAGAGAAACGTCTTTGCAAAACAACCCAAGTTTCGAAGGGTATAACCGCTCACTAGAATCAAAACCCCACCTCACTGCAACACATTTTCAAAACAACGTAAGATTAGAATCAAACCACTCACCTTAATTCGAAAAAGACTGGTTTTTGCCTAAAAAAATGTGTCATGTTTTGAAAAACGTGCAATCCTTCCTTCCAACAATCCAGTCATTTCCTATTTACCATTAAGACAATAGAAATCAATATTTCTATTTTTTCCATAATTTCCTCAATTTTCCCTATTTTTTCCGTTTTTTCAAATATTTATTCTTCTCAAAAAATCATAATAAATACCAAATACCCATTTTTTCCAAATATTTTTGCATAAACCATCCTACAATAATTTTACAAAAATTATAAAACCAATTTCAAAACTTGGATGTGCCTCACGCGCTGGCGCGTGGGTGAGGCTGAGGTCCGTGCGTGCAACCATGCACCTCGTCTTCTCCGGCCTTCTTTTCCGGCCACGTCCTCCGAAGTAGTCGCCAGAAAAGGTTTTAAAAGCCGATTGTAGGTCGCAGTCCAGCGAGGCTCGATTTTCCAACCACTTCGCTAAAACCCCACTATCTCTACACCAATCGACTCTAAACTCTCCAGAAAATATCCTCACAACCCAAGGAATAAAAGCCCCTTATCCCCAAAGCTCGTTTCAAGCAAAAACACGGCCAATTTCTTCGACTTGCCCTTCGAAACCCTCGACCCTCTTCTACTGTTTATACCCGTTTTCGACCCGAATTTCCATAAAATCCCACTTGTTCTTATCCCTTAAGCTCAAGATCTAGCCTCTAGACCAATCGGGAAGCCCTAAATCACGTGATATAGCGTTCGAAAATCTCGGCCAAATCAAAAATCCCATCAGCCATAAATTCCGATCACATCTTGGCATTTTTCGGCCAATGGCAAGCCCCAATGGCTTCATCATCACTTGGAGGCTACTCTAAAGCCACCAGGCGACCTTCCCGACACCTTCAGAGGCGGCTGGTCGGATTCACACCATGGAAGTTTCAAATTTTGGATTTTCGCCCCCAAACATTTTCCAATTGTATTTTCTTCCTATCCTTGATACCTCTTCACTTCTCAATAATTCCTTGATTGCCCACAAGTTCTAAATTTCTCATTTCCCTCAAGAATTTCTGAAAAATTCATTGTTTCGACCTCCCTCGGGCAGTTTACAAGATCTGCACTTTTGCCCGGATGCCCCTAATCGCGTGTTTTTGACCTCATACCTTCGCGAATCTCTTTGTTTTTATCAAATATTACTTATTTGGACTATTTTTCCTTTATTGAATTGCTTTGACATAGTCCCTCGCCTTTCGTTTATGTTTTGGATATTACACATAGGCCCGAAACTTTTCTAAATACCATTTTGACCCCATAATTTTTGAAAATACTCTTCACATTAAATACTGGGTATTACACCAAGTAACTGGAAATTATATCCTTTCCATCACCATGTAATACGGGCTATTATAGGAACTCATTCGAATGAGGTCATTCTAGCAGTTCTGACATCATTTGGTAATCTGAGCATAATTTTCTTGTCCGAGCTCCGATTGAAATGATTTAAGATGCTATGGAATGAGAAGAAAATTATATACAACTTTTTTGTTTTGAGTTTTGAGAGATTATGGCTTTACCAAGGTCAAAATCAGGCTTGAAGTTGACCATTGTGATTTATCCAGATATGGCTATTTTGAGTATAACATTCGGATAGGTTTGGTATATATTCGGATAAGGCTATGCACATTCTTTTACCTTTTTACAAACTCATTTGGATGAGACACACACTTATTCGGATGTTACTCACAACTTCTCAAGATTCATTCGGATAAGCACTTAGCCATTTGGATGACTGCTGAACATTTCCGCCATGGATGCACGTTTAAGCTCAAGGAGATACAAAAGTGGACAAGAGCTTCGTATTTATGCTTAGGCCACTAAAATACCATTCACTAAAGAAATCTTGGGGTGAAAAAAAACCCCATTTTGAGACCACAGGGAGACCCACAAAGAGATACAGAAACAAAAGTTGAACATAGTGAGCTAAAATGAATACAGTGAGCTAAAATGAACACAATAATCGTATCAGTAGAAAGAAGATATAGGCTAGCTTGCACCAGGATATAAGAGGATATATAAGAGAACTTGCACTGAAAATCAAAAGGGGAGTGCAGGAAGAACTTGCTTGATGATTTCATTATATAAACTCCTTCTGAAGCTCCTCTAGTCCAAAACGAAAATAAAACGAGAAGGCAGGAGGGAAAGAAGAATAAATAGAAAGAAAGAGTTGTAGAAGGGGAAAGGCAAGCTTGTAACAGATAAAGGTTGCCAATTCAGATGAAGCATGAAGAGGGAAATGCAATAGTCTGCAACTATGATTTGGTAGGAATATCTGATTGCCCTTCTCTTCCAACGACGGACACAGGGAGACCAAGGGTAAAATCGCCATCTACTGACCAATTTAATTTATTATGATTTTTTTTAGAAATTTCAAATCTCATTTCTCAATTGGGCTCAGCCCATGCCGTGGGCCATTCCATGGCCCAACTCATTGACCCAAATAATTCTCATCATCTAAGCCCATTCATAATATAATTAAAATTCTAAAAGCATCTCAATGGTCAAATTCATTTGGACTTTTCCCACATTTTTGAATCCCATTTGAATGAGTTACCAAATTATTATTTTCAATTACACTTTATTCCATAAAAAAATATTTTCAATTCTCAATTAATTAAAGTAAACATTTTGAGCCCATAATAAAATACCCAAAATGGCTAGACCCCCTAACGGGTCATTATAGTTTCTCCCTCCCTTCAAAGAATTTGGTCCCCAAATTCATACCTGGTCACTCAAATAACTGAGGAAAGAAATGCCTCAGCTTATCCTCAACTTCCCAAGAAACCTCGCCTTGATTGTGACATTGCCACCGGCCATTACAAACGGGATCAATCTATAGTCTCATTCCTCCTCTTATCGTTCTGGAACGTTCAATGACATTTTCTCACATCACACATCGCATATAACCTTTAAGGTCTAAAGAAAAAATCAACCACATGCTAAGGATCCAGCACATACTTTCTTAACGTTGATACGTGCCACACCGAATGCACATTGGCAAAACAAGGATAATTTATACGTCAAAGGTCTAATTCACACTAGGATTCTCAAAAGAGTCAATGGGACGAGGGCTGAGTTCCCCCGAGCTCCAAACATCGCACACTCCTCATGGCACCACCCTTAACCATACATGGTCTCACATCCCAAATTCTGAATCCCGACGTTTCCAGTCAACATAACTTCCCCATCTATATTGGGCCATCTTCACCTAGGCCCTAACGGTTTTGATTTCTAAATTTTTTCTCCCCCAATAACTCGAGGTCCCAACAAGGCCCGATATCCATCCTATTGATCCAACTTGCTCATATTAATTAAGATGATTAACAAAAATATTTTTATGATATAAATATTTTTTTCTTACTCATGCAAAAAAAAAAATTTATTTTGAATTAAAAGAGAATTGTTTTTAGACATATTTTTTTATTTTAATCATTTATGTCTCAAAAGTTTATATTTGAATTTTCAAATTTTGAATTAAAGGAGAATTGTTTTTAGACTTGTTCTCTCTTACTCATACAAAAGTAAATTTATTTTGAATTAAAGGAGATTGCTTTTAGACATGTTTTCTTGTTTTAATCATTTATTTCTCAAAAGCTTATATTTAAATTTTCAAATCTTGATTTCTCATGCAAAAAGTAAATTTATTTTGAATTAAAGGTGAGACATGTTTTCTTATTATTTGAGAAAGTTTAAACATTTTTTGAATTTCAAACTTCATATTAACCCTTTCTTTAGTGGCTTATAAATACCCCCAAACTCATTTTTTGAGCATCCAAGTACTTCCATTACACATTCAAAGCACTCGAAAGCTCTCAAATGCTCTCAAGCAAAGCATCCAAGCAATCTGAGACTCTCGAAATATTATTGCACATCCACCGAAGAGCCACAAGGCAAGAAGAGAAAAGTTCTTCAAGTCTTCTACGACATCCAAAATGCTCCATTTGAGGTTACAAATTTATTTATTTATTTAAATATTATTGTCGTGTACAATTTGTTCTTAATTGCTTATTTGTGTCCAAGTGTGAATAAATTATTTGTAACATTTAAATTACTATTGTGGATTGTATAGGTTTCCTAGAACCATTAAAATCTAGGTGAATCTAGTTTTCAAGATAAGATAAGAAGAAAATCTTAGTATAGTGGTTGACTAGAACCTGTTGTAATCTAGGTGTGTATCTAGTTTCCAAGGTGAGATAGTGTGAAAATCTTTGTGAAATTATTTTAGTGGAACCCCAAGGGTGGTTAAACCAACTAGGTGTGTGTGAAGACAATAAACCGCTATAAATTGTGTTGTGCCTCATTGTATTTATTTTTATTATATCTTGTGGCTCACATTAATTATTAATCTCAAATATAATTTATTATATTTATCAAATATATATTTTTTAATAAAATCATTAATCAAGAATATTTATTAAAATTGAGAAAAAATTTAATCACTCAATTCACTCCCCTCTTGAGTGGCCATACCCTAAGGGACAAACAATTGATATCAAAGGAGATTTCTAAAATAGTTAAACTCTTAGTTTACATTTTAACTTAGAAGAGATCTAGATGACCGCATTCACCAACCAAGATATAGCCGAAGGACCCTGACCCTCTAGACCACCATTATTTGATGGCATAAATTTTGCTTTTTGAAAAATGAGAATAGAGTCATATTTATTTTCAATAGATTATTATTTGTGGAAAATAATTAGAGATGGTTTTGTCACAACTTTAACTAAAGAAGATAAATGGACCGAAGAAGATATTAAAAAATACCAAATTGATTATAAAGCTAAATACATAATTTTTTGTTCAATCCTTCCTAGTAAATATGAAAAATTATCTATTTGTTCTACATCACATAAAATTTGGAGAAAATTAGAAATAGTATATGAAGGTATCGATCAAGTAAAAAATACTAAGATTAATCTCTTAATGTCACAATATTAAGAATTTGAACTACTTCAAAATGAAAATATTAGTGATATGAATGGTAGATTCCAAAAGATTATAAACAATCTTAAAATGTTAGGAAAAATAATTTCAGAAGAAGATCAAATTAAGAAAATTCTTAAATCTCTAACAGTAGATTGATAACCTTTAGTGACTAGTATTTCTCAAGCTAAAAATTTAAAAGAATTAAAAATAGAAGAATTAATAGGAACACTTCTAACTCATGAATTAATATTAAGTAAAATAAATGAAGACATGAAGGATAAGAAAGATAAAAAAATCTCGGCTCTAAGAGTAAATGAAGAGAAATGTGTTATGGCTATAGAAGAAGATGAAGAAGAGGAAGATAACTTAGAGTTAGAAGAATTACAAAAAGCATACGAAGAACTATATATAAAATATATATCTATTAAGAAAGAAGTAAAAACAATCAAAAAGAATTATAAAGAAGAAAATAAAAAATTAAATATTGAAATAAAGAATTTAAAAGAAAAATCACAAGAACTCAAGAAAGAAAATGAAGATAAATTAAAAGATCAATTAATTAATCTTGAAGAAGAAAACAAAATATGAAAAACTCAAAATGATAAATTATTAGTAGAAAAGAAAGCCATGGAATAAAGTTTAGCCACATTAATTTTAAAGAAAATTTCAAAACCTAAACCAAGGTACAAAACACCTAAGAGAGAATGAAAACAAGCTAGATGGAGACCCCAAGTTAAGAAAAACAACATAGTACAAATGTGGATACCCAAAGGGGTAATACAAACAATGTGTAGACGCCCCTAGCCAGGGACCCATAACAAGATGACATAATTGCCAAACCAATTAGAAGCATAACACAACCTCCTTGATATTAACAACGAAAGCCACACTCATACATTCTTATTCATAAACAAATACATTCGGATCCACATACCCATAACGTAACTTAATATTACACGCCTTATTAAGGTCCATAACCCGTCATATCCCCTTAGGGGTACAACCTAAAACATAAACAAACATAACTTAATATTACACACCACAAAACACCCCCAAGGACCTTTGATTGAGACGGCTCTGTACACACTGCTACCCCATGGATCCTGATTCACTTGAATCGCCATCTACTTTAGCCTTACCCTTACCTGGAATGATGCAAACAAACATGAGCCACAAGGCCCAACAAGTATAACTGAAAGAAAGCGAGCATAAGAGTCATGGGGATCAAGAAGCAAAAGAGACATGAATGCCATTTAAGGTACTTTCACATGATAAAATGATGATACATGCATCCATGCTCTTATGTAGTACTTTTTAGAACTATAAACATGGAACTGAAGTTCGAAACCTTGGGACCGAAGTCCATAACATAAACTTGGGATTGAAGTCCAACTTTGAGCTCAACACTTTCTCTGCAGATATATCCTGCGGAGTCGTCCACTACGCGCATCATGAGGCCTTTAGACATTTAAAAAAAAAAAAATCATTTTCATGCACATGCTTTATGCATTCTCATAACATGCATATTTGCAGTAACTGCTCATATATATATATATATAACTGACATGCAATTAACGAAGCAATATGCACAATAGGGCAACATTCATGCAAGACAACATCTAACCCTTGCATATCCACAATAAAGCATCATTCTCAAGGAAAGATAGGGTGATACAAAACCCTATTTGAGATTCAATAGGTACAAGTGAGAATCATAAAATAATTTACTAGAAAATAAGAATAACTTGCAAAGTGTTTTGCTAAGATAGAAGCTTAAACTTACAATAACAGGAATAAGAGTATGGAACTTGTAATTTAAACATAACTTGAGGAAAGAGGGACTGAACTTGTAAGATAGGCAAAGAACTTTCATAAAAAGGAATTGAACTTGCCAAAATAGGGATAAGAACTTGGAACTTGCATATTAATAAGAAAACCGAGATCTTGCCTCTTAAATGGAACAAAGAGGAAGAAGAACTTGCAAAAACTAAGAAGAGAACTTGCCTTTAAATTACCAATTCTCATCTTTATCACACTCTCACTTACTACCAAAATTCCTCCTCAAGCTCACGTCCAATTCTTTTGCTTCTCCTTCACATCCTCATTCCATTCTTTTACATCCATGTCCTCTATTTATAATCAATTTTGCGCTCAATTCATTACACTTCACCTAGTTTATTCTCTGCAAGGCTTGGAGAAACATGCTTATTCCTTCAATTTCCAAGGGTTTAATTTCCAAGGCAATTACATCAAAAAATGAAAAAAAAATATATTATCTTCAATTTTCAAAATATTCCCAAATAAAATAATTAATTACCCATTTCCTCAAATATTCCATAATGACCTCAAATAATTTCTAATATTTACCAAAACTCACTTGATAATTTTACTTTTTCTCCAATTAATTTCTCACACCAAAATTCACATTAATTCACAAATAAACGGGTCGTTACACAATGAATGAGTTAGATCATAAAATCTTAAATGTTGCTCCTCATCCACATACATCAAGAATAATTAAATCATTTGATCTCAATGAAAAAAGATTCAAGGGACCCGTCTATAGATGGGTGTCCAAACCTAAAACGTGATCTTACCAAATATGTAGATGTGCGTGAGGACCACAATGGGAAATAAATTGTATATGGATAGTGCATGCTCATTGCACATGACTAGTGCGAGAGATCTATAGATCTCACTCCCAAAGAAAGAAGGTATGTCCCCTTCTAGAGATAATGCCTAATAGTAAAGAATGACAATATTCTTTTTGTGGCATAAAATATATATTAGGTTATGCAAATCCAAACCTAATCAAGGAAATTTTAATATAGTTGTTAGGCTTTCTAAGAATGAAATATCAACCAATAAGCCTCTACAACTATTGCACTTAGATTTATTTGAACCTTCACAAACTAGAAATTTGGGTGGAAAATATTATGTATATGTTGTAGTACATAATTTCTCTAGATTTATTTGGTTTATGCTTTTGACTTCAAAGGATGAAGTTTTTCAAAGCTTTGTCAAGAAAGCTAAAAGAGTTTAAAGAATGTAAGATAATAAAATTGTCTCTCTAAGACGTGATCATGGTGAGAATTTAAGAATAGACATTTTATGGAGTTTTGTGAAGCAAATGGTATTCTTCACCAATTCTCCACACCTAGAACTGCACAACAATATGGTGTTGTTGAAAGGAGAAATAGGACTCTTCAAGAAATGGCTAGGACTATGATTATGGAGAATAACTTGCCAACATATTTTTGAGCCGAAGTGATCAATACTGCTTGTTATATCCTAAATAGGTATAATCTAAGACAAGGCATCAAGAAAACACCATTTGAATTAGACTATGACAAAAAGCCTAACATATCCTATCTTAGAGACTTTGGATGTAAATGTTTTATTTTGAACACAAAGGACAATGTCGAAAAATTTGAGGCTAAAAGTGACCAAGGAATCTTTCTTGGATATTCAAATACTAGTAAGGCTTATAGAAAATACAATATTAGAACAAAAACCTTGGAAGAATCCATTCATGTGAAGAGTCGATAGATCCATCTAAGGAAATGGAAAGGTTACATATACAAGAAGAAGCTATGGATAATCAATATAGAATCCAAAAGAAACTATTAGATAAAGATGATTTAGGTAAACTTTCCAAGAGTTATAAATTTGTGCAAGATCATCCAATAGATCAAATAATTGGAGAACCAAGTCAAGGTGTAAGGACTATATATTTTACAATGTGGTCTTCATATCTAATGATTGAGCCAACTTGCATGGATCAAACCTTAGAAGATGAATTTTGGATCAATATTGTGCAAGAAAAATGAAAATTAGAAATTAGTTCCAAAATTAAAAGATTTTTCTATATTTGGAACACAATGAATTTTCAAGAATAAATTAGAAGGGAATTAGGGGTAATAAATCCCTTTGGATAGCTTAGACTACTGAAGTGGAAAAAATTCTTGTGCAAATTTTGTTTCTGTTTTAAAAAAATAATAAATAAAATAAAATAAAATAATAATGAAGGGCCGACCCAGATAAGGTCGACCCTTCTTCTTCTACTGTTGGCCTTCTTCCTTCAAAACCCTCATCTCTCATTCGAACCCTATTTGTTTTCTCTGGTATCAGCTCATCGATTGTTGCTGTCGTTCTCTCACTCTCCTCTCACCTAAAATTTAATCGTAGCTAGTCGTTAATTGGTGAGTGTCTAAGGGGAGAAGGTCAATTATGGCTAAGAGAGCCAGATGGTTGCTTCCCATATAGTGCTAGCATGGTTACAGTCTATCGGTAATGAGTTGTGGCCATGAAGATCGACTCAGGCTATGGATGTATGTGGTTGACGATGAAATGCCGTGGATGCATGCTTGTCAGTGTGCTTGATGGGCATTAGAAGTGATATTGTTGTGATTGATCAGTGCTAAGATATTGTTGTTTGATCAGCATAAAAATCGTGGCCATGTGTGATTGGCAAGGGAAACATTGTCGTGTGTGATCAGTGTAAAATTGTTGTTGATTGATCAGTGATGCAGTGTTGTCGAGTTTGATTGGCATTGTCGTGTCTTGGTTTTGGATGGATGTGGTAAATGGGAAGTTGACTACAAAGTGATGTTTATAAGCAATTGAAATCCATCAAGGGGATGGATATCATTGTGGTAGTCATGTGTATTGTATCATATTTTTTGATATATGAAAAAATGTATTTGATGAAAAACCAACCTTAGAATGAAAATTCTTTATGAAAATCTCATATTTCAAAATACGTTTTTCATATTTCGAAACATGCATGATTAGTGTTTTGACGCGAAAGCTCAAATGTTTGAAAAATAAAAGATTCATGTATCATGTTTCGAAACCATGTTTTAATGTTTCAAAACATAGTTCTATTGTGTTTCTATACATATTCGAAATGCCCTTTGTTATGTTTGGATAAATTAAATTTTTTATGCATCATGTTTTGAAACTATGTTTCTATGTTTTGAAACATCAGTTTGTCATGTTTCTATACATGTTTCGAAATGTATATTGATAAGGTTTCAAGTTTTGCTAAGTTTATATGCTATATTTCGAAACCTATTTGAAAACTAAGCATATGTTTCGAAACCTCTGTCATCTCTGACAACAGTGTTTTTAAAATCTTTGTTTAACATGTTTTGAAACATGTTTCGAAACTTTCATATCATGTTTCGAAACATCTAACTCTATCAGAAGAATATTTGAAAATCTGTCATGCTTTTGCACTTTATTTCAAAAGCTATCTAAAAAGCTTATTTTTTGAAATAATCTCCATACCCTAATGTTTTAATTTCAGATATGTTATAAGTAGAGAATAAAACAAAATCATTTTATTTTTATAAAGATGTTTCTCACTCATTCTGTCTCTTAGTGCATATTGTAACGACCCGGTCCCACTTTTGGGCTCCATCGGTGAATAATCACCCGGATTACTCACCCGACAAACCATAACTGAAGGGTTAAACTATGTTTCAACAGGAAATGCCCTAGGTGGGGACTAGATTTCGTCCTTCCCTTCACTCCACTCGAGGAATCGGTCCCAAATACAGATAAGAAAACACAGCGGACTGGGACTCGAAACCTGAGTGAGCTTCACCTTTCTTCAGCTCGCCTCAAAGCAAACCAAAGGTGACCCATGCACAAAACTAACATAACACACACTTCGTTGAGTATTGAGAATTTATGGGAACATACCTTGCTGATCTTTACCCGATCTGAACTTGACTCCACCAACTAAATCCATATACTTCCCTCAATTTCATAATCAACTATCCCACTATGATGATTACAACAAACTAGATACCATCCAGTGCTCAACAACATTTACATTCAATCACAAGAATAAATATACATGATAAATGCATAACATATAACTCTAGCAACACCGCTAGTTGCCTCATCAGCCTCCCAGCACCATCCCTGCTTGCATCTGGACTTACGTCATCTACAACATGAGGTAAAACCTCATGAGTCATAAGACTCAGTAAGGGTGCAATGCATAAGTAAATGAAGCATGAGAGAACATGTAATGCAAAATACAATGCAAATGGGTAGTCTTCCATACCCTCATAACCTCAATAGGTTAAGGCATCGACCAACCCTTCCCACCACTAGTCCTTCATGTGGCCATAGGTACATTAGAATGAATATTATGAAAAGATTTACCACTACATGCAACTCATAGAGAAGTATTTACCAATGCAAGCAAGACGGGTCAATATTTCCTATATCCTAATGAATTATATCCCTATTTTGGCTTTATAATTATGCTTAAAATAAATAATTATTTGCATTATATATTATTACAGGATGAAGCAAGAAAGCTGTCTTCTACAATTAATTAGGGGCATAAATCGAGACGTTGGATTACCCATTATTGTTGCTCAAAATCATGGGCCAACTATGGAGTCTAGAGGATGTTTCATGTGCACTTGGCCCAACAATCAAATAGAATCCAACATAAGACAAGCCCAAGCCCAAGCTCAAGCCCAACACAAGGAAGGCCCAAGCCCAAGCCCAAGCTCAAGCCCAACACAAAGAAGGCCCAAAGCCCAAAAACATGAAAAGCCCAAGTCCCACAAATAGGATGACATCATCGCTTACATCATGGGATATGATGACATCATCGCTTACATCATGGGATAGGATGACATCATCGCTTACATCATGGGATATGATGACATCATCGCTTACATCATGGGATAAGATGACATCATTGCTTACATCATGGTTAAAATGACATCATTGCTTACATCATCAATTAGATATTTTGTATTATTAAATTATATAATTAAGTGGTTTCCATTACATCTTTTAGCCTATAAATAGAGCACTTAGGTGCACTTGTAAGAGGGGATTATTCTTGAATGAAATTTTAGTTGTTTTAATTACTCTTGTTCTCTTTTATTTTCTCTTGCAAATCTTACTTCTTCTCTTTCTTATTTAAATTCTTATGTCATTTATTGTTACTTCATTATCCACCGCCTAAATGGTCGGTTAATTTCTGCCTTTAAATTCTTGCAATTTCAATTATTATCTTTCAATTATATACCGCCTATATGGTCGGTCAAAATAGTCTTTCAATTATTGTCTTTAAATTATATACCGCCTATATGGTCGGTTAAAAAAATAGTCTTTTAAATACTGTCTTTTAATTCCCGTCATTTAAATTCCTGCCAATTTATTTTAAAAATGGAAATGAGTAGCTAAATCTAATCTTGGGTTAAGGCGAGGACAGTGTCCAATGTTCTTGAATCTCAAGATAAGCCAAACCTCGATGAATGCAAGATTTATCTGAGTTAAACTCGAGTTGAGTGTATAAATGATTTTGTGAGTTTGGATTGGGTCATCATCCTAACTTAGAACTCTCATGCCATGTATGAAAGTTGCTAGAATTGGAGATGAGATATACCCAAGCTCAGACGATCAAATCATAGTCTCTAGTATAATAAAATTTACAGTGATATCTTAACCCAGAACCATCATATCATGTATGAGGGTTGCTTAGCTAAGAATCATTCGTATCTTGAATTATAACTACGAAACGATCCTCTGTTTATTTCAGATTAATATTGCTGTTTAAATTACTATAAGAGATTTATAAGGCATTGGTTCTGAACTCGCCTCAACCCAAGACCTTTTTAATATTCAAAAAAAAAAACCTTTTCACAATCAGGAAAACTTAGCTCTCTTTGGATAAATCAACCCGAATGAATCATTCTTTTGTTAAATAAACCTCCCAGTGAATCGACCCGGACTTGTCCGGAATTTATATTTGTGCTACAACTACACTCACACACTGGTGAGTTTAAACCTCCTCACCATTTCAACACTGAACATCCAAACTGATTAAGGCTATTTAAATTGTAGGGTGAGGAGTGCAGCCAAATTTTGGCGCCGTTGCCGGGGAGGTACAACAGAAGAAAAAAATTCACTCCACGGGTAACTTTGTTCTTAATAATTTTTTTTTTTCTTAACTGTTTGCATATTATTCAAATTGTATGAGACTTAGATCTGGTAGAATCTTAAGCCATCAGTTAAACCATTCTATAGATTCTTTATCAGAGACTGAAATATCACTTTTACAATCCATAATGTCTCAACAAAATGAAAACCTATCTGCTCACGGGAGTGATCATGGAGAACATGATGTTGATGAGATTAAACCTCTCAGGGATTATTTGAACCCTCCAAGGCAAACCACTCCCTCTTGCATAATCCTACCAATAAACCATCATCGATTTGTCCTTAAACCAGGTACCATACAAATGCTCCCCACATTTCATGGTATGGATTCTGAAAATCCATATACACACATGAGGGATTTTGAAGAGGTATGTGGTACCTGTGGGGATCAAAATATTCATGAGGACACTGTTAGACTAAAACTCTTCCCGTTCTCACTCAAGGATAAAGCAAAAATGTGGTTAGGGACTCTAGAGCCCAGATCAATAGGAACTTGGAGGGAGATGCAAACAAAATTTCTAAAAAAATACTTCCCAGCTAATAGAACAGCATCACTCCAAAGGCAAATGATGAATTTCGTCTGTAAACCAAATGAAACATTTGCTCAAACTTGGGAACGTTTCAAGGACCTCTTGCATTCTTGCCCACACCATGCCTTTGAACAATGGCGGGTAGTTAGTTTCTTCTTTAATGCCTTAACTCCTAATTTGAAAATGCTGGTGTCCACCATGTGTAATGGTGACTTTTATGAAAAAACTCCTGAAGAGGCTGTTGCATACTTTGACCATGTAGCTGAAAACTCTAGAAATTGGGAAGTTGGGCCATTAACCATGGGAGATTTGAGAGACCAATACAATCCACAACCAAAGGGAAAACTCCAATTAAATGAAACTGATGACATCAGTGCTAGATTAGCTCTGTTGACAAAGAAAATGGAAGAATTGGAGATGAAAAAAATGAAGGCTATCAATGAGGTAGAGGTGCATTGTGTAGTGTGTGAAGCCAATAGCCATAGAACAGAGGAGTGTCCAACTCTCCCTGCCTTCAAAGAAGTGTTGTATGGCCAAACTTCAAACTCACAACCAAGGCAAACAGAGGGTAGGATATACCAAAACCAGAACCAGGGTGGAAATTATCAAGGGTACAACCCAAACTCGAACACCTACCATCCAAATTCTAGGAACCACCCAAATTTCTCTTGGAGAAATGATTCAGCACCTCAGCCACACCAACCATTTCCCTCACAACCACAGCCACAACCTCAGCCACAGCTCTACCAACCTAACCAAGGACCATCTGGCTCATATCAGCCACCGCATAAGAGATCCCTAGAGGATACTCTACAACAATTTATGCAAGGGCAGATGGGGAACAATGCTCAGGTAGCAAAATTCCAAGAGCAAACAAATAGGGCAATTGAGGACATGAGGAGTCAGCTAACCAAGCTAACTCAAACTTTGACTGTGAGAGAACCTGGGAAATTCCCTTCTCAACCAAATCCCAACCCCGTGAGGCAAACAAATCAAGTGGAATCATCAAATAGTGGGAACTATAATCATGAGCAGGTGCAAGCAGTCACTGTCCTTAGGAATGGAAAAATAATTGACAAACCAGATGACCCTAGGACAAACCAACCTAATGCACAAGAAGAAGAACAAAATGAAAATATAAAAAATGACAATGCTCCAGCTTTGGAGGAAAAACTTGAAAACAAAAAAAAGGAAGATAAAGAAAAAAATAAGGTGGAAGAATTCAAGAGCAACCCTGCACCACCATTCCCTCAAAGACTTACTCAAACAAAGAGGGAAAAACAAAATGCTGATATTTATGAAGTGTTCAAGCAGGTGAGGATTAACATTCCTCTACTTGATGCAATCAAACAGACACCATCTTATGCAAAATTCTTAAAAGACTTGTGTACTGTTAAAAGAAAGATCAACATCAAGGAGAAAGCATTCTTAACCGAACAGGTGAGTTCCATCCTGCAACTTAAAACACCTCCTAAGTACAAAGACCCTGGTAGCCCAACCATTTCTTGCATAATTGGAAGCCAGAGGGTGGACCAAGCACTCTTAGATCTAGGAGCAAGTGTCAATTTGCTTCCTTATAGTGTATATCAGCAACTGGGCTTAGGAGAACTCAAGCCAACAAGAGTTACCCTACAGCTTGCTGATAGGTCAATCAAAGTCCCTAGGGGGATAGTGGAGGATGTATTAGTGCAGGTGGACAAATTTTACTTCCCTGTTGATTTTATAGTCTTGGACACACAACCCCATCAAGGCCCTCAACCCCCTGTTCCAGTCATTCTTGGTAGACCATTCCTAGCAACTTCAAATGCCATAATTAATTGTAGGAATGGAATACTTAAGTTATCATTTGGAAACATGACTGTAGAGATGAATATCTTTAGAGTTTCCAAACAACACATAGCTGAGAATGAGGTGGAGGAAGTAGATTTGGTTCAAACATTAGCTGAGGACTATTTTGCAAAAGAATTTTTGAACAAATCTATGGAAGAAGATCAAGAAGAGAGAAAGTTAAAAGAATTAGAGAACACTAGGGGGGAAGAAGCAATGCCTGTGGCTCAATGGATTCCCAAATCAGAACCATTGGGTTCTCTGAACAATGAGGAGTCACAATCTGATAATACCTCACCCACACCTGAAATGAAACCTTTGCCAAGTGAGTTAAAATATGCATTTCTAGGTGATGAGAACACACTCCCCGTAGTCATCTCTTCAAGTTTGACATCCCAACAGGAAATTCAGCTGATAAACATTCTGAGAGCTCATAAAAAAGCCTTAGGTTGGACCATCTCAGACTTGCATGGAATTAGTCCTTTGACTTGCACTCATAGGATATTTCTAGAGGAGGATGCTAAACCTGTTAGGCAAATGCAGAGGAGACTCAATCCTAACATGAAAGAGGTGGTTAGGAAAGAAGTGCTAAAGTTGCTGGATGCGGGTATTATATACCCCATCTCTGATTCAAAGTGGGTCAGCCCCACTCAAGTGGTCCCAAAAAGGTCTGGAGTCACAGTGGTGAGAAATGAAAAGAATGAGTTGATCCCTACTCGCATCCAAACCGGATGGAGAGTGTGCATTGATTACAGAAAACTCAATGCAATGACTAGAAAAGACCATTTTCCATTGCCGTTCTTGGACCAAGTCCTTGAAAGAATAGCTGGACAAGCATTCTATTGTTTCCTTGATGGTTATTCAGGATATAACCAGATTGACATTGCCCTAGAGGACCAGGAAAAGACCACTTTCACATGTCCATTTGGGACATTTGCCTATAGACGTATGCCTTTTGGACTATGCAATGCCCCTGCCACCTTCCAAAGGTGTGTGATGAGTATTTTTAGTGAGATGACAGAACACATTGTGGAGGTTTTTATGGATGATTTCTCTGTCTATGGAGCTAGTTTTGAGGCATGTTTAGAGAATTTAGAGAGAGTTCTAGCTCGTTGTGAAGAAACCCACCTTGTGCTTAACTGGGAAAAATGTCATTTCATGGTCAAACAAGGTATAGTCCTAGGGCATATTGTCTCTGCTAAGGGAATGGAGGTGGACAAAGCCAAAGTTGAAGCCATCCAAAAATTACCAGTCCCTAAGAGTGTTAAGGACATCAGGTCTTTCCTTGGGCATGCTGGGTTCTATAGGAGATTCATAGCATCTTTTAGCAGCATAGCCCGGCCTCTGTGTAATTTGCTCTCCCAAGATGTTCCATTTGAGTGGACATCATCTTGTCAAACCTCTTTTGAGAGGTTAAGAAATGCTCTCATCTCAGCCCCCATTATTCAACCACCAGATTGGTCATTGCCCTTTGAACTCATGTGTGATGCAAGTGATTATGCTGTAGGAGCAGTCCTAGGGCAAAGAAAAGATAAAAAACCTTATGTCATCTACTATGCCAGTAAAACCCTCAATGAAGCGCAAAAGAATTACACAACAACTGAGAAGGAATTATTGGCAGTAGTGTTTGCATTAGAGAAGTTCAGATCATATCTGGTGGGGTCATTGGTCATTGTTTTCACTGACCATGCTGCTTTGAAATACTTGCTCACCAAACAAGACACCAAACCGCGTCTTATTAGGTGGATTTTGTTACTCCAAGAATTCAACATAGAAATCAAAGATAAAAAGGGAGTAGAAAATGTGGTGGCAGACCATTTGTCTAGACTTCCATGCCAAGACCTTAATCTAGACAAGGAACCAATCAGGGACACCTTTCCAGATGAACAACTCTTCCTTATCAATGATACCTCAACCTCTGTTACACCATGGTATGCAGATCTGGCCAACTATCTAGCCACCGGTCTAATTCCAAATCATTGGACCAAGCTAGATAAACAAAAATTCTTTAGGAAGGTTAGGACTTATTTCTGGGATGACCCTTACTTATTTAAGTATTGTGCTGACCAAATTTTAAGAAGGTGCATCCCCGAGCATGAGCAACAGAGTGTTTTGAATTTTTGTCATACTCTTGCTTGTGGAGGTCATTTCTCCACAAGAAAAACATTGGCCAAGATCTTACAAAGTGGATTCTTTTGGCCTACCATGTTTAGAGATGTGCATCAGTTCTGTAGTTCATGTGATAGATGCCAAAGGCTAGGAAGCCTAACCAAGAGGAATATGATGCCCTTGCAACCCATTCAGGTGTTAGAAATTTTTGATTGTTGGGGAATAGACTTCATGGGACCATTTGTTAATTCAGGTGGACACGAGTACATCTTGTTAGCTGTTGACTATGTGTCCAAGTGGGTAGAAGCAATCCCAACAAGAACAAACGATCATCGGGTTGTAATGAAGTTTTTGAAAGAAAATATTTTTAGTAGGTTTGGAATGCCTAGGGCCATCATAAGTGATGGAGGTTCTCATTTCTGCAACAAACCAGTGGCTGAATTAATGAGAAAATATGGAGTAGTCCACAAGGTTGCAACCCCATATCACCCTCAAACCAATGGCCAAGCTGAATTGGCCAATAGGGAGATAAAAAGGATTTTAGAGAAAACAGTCAATTCTAATCGCAAGGATTGGTCCTTGAGGTTGATTGATGCACTTTGGGCCTATAGAACTGCTTACAAGACCATTCTAGGCATGTCTCCCTACAGGTTGGTATATGGCAAGCCATGTCATTTACCAGTTGAAATAGAGCACAAAGCCTACTGGGCCATTAGGAAGATTAATGAGGAATCAACAGAAGTGAGCCTTAATAGGAAATTACAACTTAATGAACTTGAAGAACTTAGGGATGAGGCATTTGAAAATGCCAAATTGTCTAAGTTGCATATGAAAAAGTTGCATGACCAACACATCAACAG
The DNA here is from genome assembly GCF_014633365.1 of Diospyros lotus. Lineage (NCBI taxonomy): Eukaryota > Viridiplantae > Streptophyta > Magnoliopsida > Ericales > Ebenaceae > Diospyros > Diospyros lotus. The sequence continues at coordinate 27,365,759 of NC_068342.1, forward strand.
AAAAAAATTTCATGTTGGTCAGCAGGTGCTTCTCTACAACTCAAGGCTTCATTTGTTCCCAGGGAAGTTGAGATCAAAATGGACAGGACCCTATACAATCAAGACCATATCAGAATATGGGGCAATAGAAATTGAAATCAAAGAGTCTGGACAATGTTTTAAAGTGAATGGTCAAAGGCTGAAACCATATCTAGGCATAGCTGAGAAAGAACTTGTTGAAGGAAATGAAGAAATGGTGGAGTTGGGTGATCCACCATCAATGGTTGAGTGACCTTTAGGAACACATTCGTCTGGGAATCTGACGTTAAAAGACCACCTTTCCATTTAGGTTAAATGGATGTTTCTAGATTTGAAAAAAAAAAAAAAAAAAAAAGTATATAAAAATTTGTTTCTTTTCTGCATTACTTAAATAGTGTTTCTCTGTGTGCAATCTAAATAAAAATTTTTGCATACGAGTTCATGCATTGAAGATCGCCAGGTATGCCTATCCTCTATCCTTTTATTGCCGATTGAGGACAATGCGCAATTCAAGTTGGGGGGTAAGGTGTACTTAGGAATTTATTGGTGTTTGAATTTAATCTATTGTGCAAGTAATTTTGTTTGACTCGATAATAATGCTTTGTGTGGTATATATGATTTTATTAAGCACCTAAAAAAAAAAAAATTTTAACTAACCCCAAAAATTAAAAAAATTAAAAAATAAATAAAAATAAAAACTAAAAAAATATATATATATTTCAAAAAAAAAAAAAAAACCAAAAAAACAAAAAAAAAAAAAGAAAAAAAATATATATATATATAATAAAAAAAAATTTGAATTGAGAGAGACAAAATTGGCGCTGGTGGCGGCCATTTTCTCGGGCAGTGCAATCACACTGTCCTATAAAGGAAGAGGCGCACTGCCAAATGTTGAAAAATGAGGCACCGAGCATTGAAAAAAATAGACGCGCCTGACCCTACAATTATGGCGTGCCTCGAGCCAAGTATAGAATAGTGACACCCATTGCTCTATAAGAGACTCCATATCTGTATGAGCCAAACCACACTTCTGCAAGCAAGCTCAGTTTCCTCTCCTTCGTGTTGTTCTTCGATCAGGTATTTTCGTTCATTTTGTAAGATTTATAGTTTCTACTTTTCTCTTATTATAGTTGTCTTTTGATTTAAAAAAAAAAAAATGGATCTTCAACTATCAAAAATCCGCAAGTACTATCCATCTCTCCCAATGAATGATTTGAAACAAATTTATATTGGTAGGTGTGAAAGACTTAGGATATTGATGCGTAATAACATCCCTGAAGATATTCGTTGGCTGATCGAAGCAAAAGTTCGATTAGCTGGCGAAACTTCACCTAGTTTTAAGCACTTCCCGGGCTTAGGGAATAGTAGTTTTGCAAAGAAACGAAGAGCTAAAAGAGTGAATGGTTGTCACAAGTGTGCTCGTTGGACCTGTAACACTCGATGCAAATCTGTGGGGTTTACGTCCGTAAATCGAGAAGATAAAATTAGTTTCATAAAGGATGGACTGAGTAAGGAGTCATTGGATGATATCCGATTGACTCTTGAGACGCATCCATGTGGAATAGTGCAAAGAGAACTTCTTGCTTTATGGACCCAGTTCATAAGTGACCACCAACGCTATAGTCTTGGGAATCTGACTAAAAACGACCCTGTTTGCCAATCTATAAGAAAATTGGATGGGAAGCTTATCCTCGCTTCATAGAAAGTGTTTAAGCCGTTTCTGGACGTAAAACCAGAGGAAGATGTGAGCCACAATCACAACTACTTGTACATACGCATGATTTTTGTTTGTATTTATTTCTTGTTGAATTGTTGTATAGCTACTTTTGATTGCCAAACCTCTTTCTAGGGCATACAAAAGAAACAAACATGGAAGGCCAGTTAGTTCGTCGAATCAAAACCATATGTGTACTTTGTGGCTCTCAACTTGGGAGTGATATTTGTTACGCACTTGCAGCAAGCGAACTAGGCCAAAAATTAGGAGAGAAAAAGATTAATTTGGTATATGGAGGGGGAAGTCGTGGGTTGAATGGTTATGTTTCACAAGCTGCACTTTTTGGAAAATCATATGTGATAGGTGTAATGCCAATCCCTTTGGCTGAACCACGTATTTCTGGGATTACACGCGGTCAACTTGTAGAAACGACTTCTATGTCTGAGCGCATGGCTTGTAAGATTTATCAGTCAGACGCTTTCATCGCTTTACCAGGAGGTTTTGGTACACTTGAAGAAATCTTCTGTATAATCTCTTGGGCCAAGAGCAATCTGCATACCAAACCCATTGGACTTTTAAATGTTAACCATTTTTTCGATGGGTTGCTCTCTTTTATTGATCAGGCTGTGGACCAACAGTTCATTTCTCCTTCAGCAAGAAAGATTCTTATTTCTGCATCCACCGTCGAGGAGCTGCTAGAGAAATTACATACTTATGTTCCACAACACGATCCTTATGAGCCTCGGATAGATTGGTCTAAGGCAATCAAAAACAAGCGGCAAAAAGGTTCGATTAATTTAGAATTATCCCTGTAAGGCAAGTCTATGATAAGATGGCTGAGTAAGGAGTACTTTTTGTATTCTTGAGACGCATCTCCTATGACTTGTACAAAATTTCTTTTCTTGTGTTCTTAAAAATAAAAAAAATAAAAATAAAAAAAAAATAAAAAAACTGTGGAATGTTGTTAGGCGAGTCTATGATAAGATGGCTGAGTAAGGAGTACTTTGTACTCTTGAGACGCATTCTGTTTATCTTATGACTTGTATGAAATTTTTATTTTGGTGTGAAAATATAAAAATATATATATATGGTATGCTCATTTGTTTGTTTGAGTTTTAGCAGTTCACAGTAAATCTATGGACTTATGGAGTTACAGGTATTCCTAACAACCCTATTTTATTACTGCAATTCAAGTTGGGGGGAGTAAGGTATATTTATGAATTATCTGGTCTATGTTTAACTGTGAATTTGCAATTGCATGCTTGTAGTTTTGTGTGAATTAAAAAAAATATAAAAAAAAAAAAATGTGTGTGCTTTAAATAATGCTATCCCTAAAGCTTTGGAATTGTACACTGATAGCCAGTTGAATTTGCAATATGAATCATGAATGCATTAATTTCTTATTTGAAAACGTATATGTATGGAATTAGAATAGATGATTTGCATGCATCGGGTGTTCAATAATTAGAAATTGGTTTATCTGTCATAAAGTCAAAGGCAATGGTAATTAGCTGATTAGCACACTGCATGATCCCTCAACAGAAGTAGAGACTATTACCCGAGTGAGTGTTTGAGCCTGATAATCGTTACTTCTGAGTGAAATAACACTTACTCTAAATATGCTTTATTGTTTATCTCATCTTTTCAATAGCTTCAAAGCATCAATTAGCTTTGAATGTCTAGTATGATAGCGGATGAATTTGGCTGGTTTCAAACTCTGAATTAGTTGACTGAGTAACATTGTTTTATAGAAGTATGATAGGGAGAGCAATTTCTTTCAATTTGGGCCTATTAACCTTTTTCTTTCTTTACATTAACCTCCATTACTAGCCCATTTGAGCTGTTCTTAGCACAATTTCTTTCCTTACCTTCGTCTAAACCTGTAACCATATGAAGTTTGTCCAACCTGGTGTGTTTCTAGGAATCAGTCTATCTCGGTATTTTCATATAAAAAAAAAAAAGAGAAAAAAAAAAAAAAGGAAGTTCTCTTAGCTTTTCAGCATGAGTGTTTCAAAATAAATGCTGAAGAAAAAAAAAATATGTCTAATTTGAGATTAGTGCCAAAAAAAAAAAAAAAAAAAAAAAAAAAATCCTGACACACCATTTGCACACTTTACCCTTTTCTTTGACAACCCGTATTAACCTCATAGCCCCATTACAACCTAGTTTGGTCTCTCTTGATGCTATAAATCATGTGATCTCAAGATTCGAGTTCGGAGTAGGGAATTCTGTTTAAATTCAGAAGTTATTTATCTATGGCATTATTCCAGTCATGAAGCTATGTTAATTTCCCTGTTCTTTCATGAAAATACGTTCTTTGTATTTGGGATGACACCGAGTTTGAACTTGTTATACATTTACTCTTATAACGGTGCACCCCCTTGTGTGTACACCTGAGGAATCGTTTTATTAGAGGGAAAATCCATAGTAAGGTTTAAAGTCAAAACTTCGAGGGAGTAAATCTGTGTATTGATCATCCTGATTGCCATTCCTAAGATTGTATGACCTTTAACCATAAATCTAATTTTGAATGTTCGACTTATTTTGAATGTTCTACTCTACGCATTTTGGTTTCGAATTTGAAATTTTTATATTCATGCAAGTATTGCGATTAGATCATGGCTGGTGTATAATCTAATTGCTAAGGGACTAGCAATATTCAAGTTGGGGGGTGTGATAAGGGTCAATATTTCCTATATCCTAATGAATTATATCCCTATTTTGGCTTTATAATTATGCTTAAAATAAATAATTATTTGCATTATATATTATTACAGGATGAAGCAAGAAAGCTGTCTTCTACAATTAATTAGGGGCATAAATCGAGACGTTGGATTACCCATTATTGTTGCTCAAAATCATGGGCCAACTATGGAGTCTAGAGGATGTTTCATGTGCACTTAGCCCAACAATCAAATAGAATCCAACATAAGACAAGCCCAAGCCCAAGCTCAAGCCCAACACAAGGAAGGCCCAAGCCCAAGCCCAAGCTCAAGCCCAACACAAAGAAGGCCCAAAGCCCAAAAACATGAAAAGCCCAAGTCCCACAAATAGGATGACATCATCGCTTACATCATGGGATATGATGACATCATCGCTTACATCATGGGATAGGATGACATCATCGCTTACATCATGGGATATGATGACATCATCGCTTACATCATGGGATAAGATGACATCATTGCTTACATCATGGTTAAAATGACATCATTGCTTACATCATCAATTAGATATTTTGTATTATTAAATTATATAATTAAGTGGTTTCCATTACATCTTTTAGCCTATAAATAGAGCACTTAGGTGCACTTGTAAGAGGGGATTATTCTTGAATGAAATTTTAGTTGTTTTAATTACTCTTGTTCTCTTTTATTTTCTCTTGCAAATCTTACTTCTTCTCTTTCTTATTTAAATTCTTATGTCATTTATTGTTACTTCATTATCCACCGCCTAAATGGTCGGTTAATTTCTGCCTTTAAATTCTTGCAATTTCAATTATTATCTTTCAATTATATACCGCCTATATGGTCGGTCAAAATAGTCTTTCAATTATTGTCTTTAAATTATATACCGCCTATATGGTCGGTTAAAAAAATAGTCTTTTAAATACTGTCTTTTAATTCCCGTCATTTAAATTCCTGCCAATTTATTTTAAAAATGGAAATGAGTAGCTAAATCTAATCTTGGGTTAAGGCGAGGACAGTGTCCAATGTTCTTGAATCTCAAGATAAGCCAAACCTCGATGAATGCAAGATTTATCTGAGTTAAACTCGAGTTGAGTGTATAAATGATTTTGTGAGTTTGGATTGGGTCATCATCCTAACTTAGAACTCTCATGCCATGTATGAAAGTTGCTAGAATTGGAGATGAGATATACCCAAGCTCAGACGATCAAATCATAGTCTCTAGTATAATAAAATTTACAGTGATATCTTAACCCAGAACCATCATATCATGTATGAGGGTTGCTTAGCTAAGAATCATTCGTATCTTGAATTATAACTACGAAACGATCCTCTGTTTATTTCAGATTAATATTGCTGTTTAAATTACTATAAGAGATTTATAAGGCATTGGTTCTGAACTCGCCTCAACCCAAGACCTTTTTAATATTCAAAAAAAAAAAACCTTTTCACAATCAGGAAAACTTAGCTCTCTTTGGATAAATCAACCCGAATGAATCATTCTTTTGTTAAATAAACCTCCCAGTGAATCGACCCGGACTTGTCCGGAATTTATATTTGTGCTACAACTACACTCACACACTGGTGAGTTTAAACCTCCTCACCATTTCAACACTGAACATCCAAACTGATTAAGGCTATTTAAATTGTAGGGTGAGGAGTGCAGCCACGCCCACACTTGGGTCATCCCTTACCTGACTCGAAGCCTCTCCTACCTCGGTATGAACTCCAGCCTGAACCTCGAACTCTTCTAGGATCATTGTCTTCCTGATCGAACCTAGATGCAAACACACGAAACCCAACTTCATTAACATCCGACATTAAACCGATGCCCTCAACTTCGCCACACACTACAAAACCATCTGACAACAACTCAACCAAAATAACCCCAAACACGAGCATAAACCAACCAACAATTCACATTTCATTATCTCCCATAATGAAAATGACTAAAAATGAATTAACTCAATTTACCTCGATTAATCTGGAGGAGAAATCCGAAAAATGCCACATTAGTGTTGCCTTCTGAGCTGCAACTCACGCCCAAACTCCCATTTCTGAGCTTTCGGCACGCTTCTCGGGCCCCAAATTAATTTCCAGAATTTTCTCTCATTTTTCTAGAATTTTTTGACTATTTTCTTCCATTTTCTCCTATTTTTCCATTTCTCCATAATTTCTTTATTTTTCTTTTCTATTTTTTTCTTTTATTTTCTCTTTTTCCTCACCTTCTTCTTCCTTCTCCCGCGCGGCTCCTTCTTTTTCCCCGTGCCATGCCAGCGTCCGCACCAGCAACTGCCGGTCGCCGCTGCCGGCCTCGCTGCCATTGCCGACCCATACTGTCGACCCCACATCACGCCGCCATCGGCTGCCTCATCGCAGCCATCGCAACAGCCTCCCGCACGCGACCGTCGCTGTTCGTTTCGCTGCATTAGGCCGCCGAGCTACGGCTGCTTCCAGCCACCATCGGCCTCTGCTCGGCCAGCTTCGGCCGCTTCCGCCTTCCACCGCGATCAGACGCCACCGTTGCTGGCCATTGACCGGTCGTTATTGCTGCTACTTCAGGTCGCAGTTGCTTCAGCCGCGTCAGCTATGACCGTCTCAGACCGGCTAGCCGCCAGCCTCCCTCATCTTTCCCGATCTCTCTCTCTCTCTTTCACGCACTCTTTCTCTCTCTCCTCCTCAGTTTCGGCCATTGCTCCTGCCTCCCAAGCTTTCTGTGTCTTTCTCTCTCTCTCTCTCATTTTAAATTTGAGAGACAACATGTATAAGAAGCTTCCAGGAAGCTCACGTACGCACCCACACACACACATATATATATATATATATAAATATATAAATTACACACATAAATCCCCCAATTTCTCCATAATTCCATTTAAAAATTTATAATTAAAGTAGGGGATTTTGATAATAGCACTTGGACCCACCTAAGGCTTTAATTTAATTACCCTCAAGCCACTTAGATTCTTGATTTTCCCAAAATTAATTACCGACACTTACTCGAGAATATCAATTCCGTCCCTACGCTTGCACGAAACCTTTCTTCTACCCGAAAATGCCTCAGGGTTGCCTCACTCGCAAAGTTGAACCACTCCTAGGGTCCCCTCAGCTTCCCGGAAGTCCCTTACAACTATTTGGTACTGATACCCATTCGGGCTTATACATAAATTATTCCTAAAATTACTCTCAGTCAGACTGCTTCCAACGTCATTAGCCTCACCTCAGGACACTCACCAGTCTCATGCCCTCTTCCCTAAACATCCAAGTCCTGGGGCATTCCATACCGTCGATTCAGAAATTTTATTAATTAATTTTCTCGAAATCGACCCTTGGGCTTCTCGGACCACCCGAGGTCCTTTCCAAATAATCAAAAATTATTTATTTTTTAATACCATGCAATATGGGGTATTAAACATATCCAGCTATAAAGGTTGTATGTTTTGAAACATGGTATGTATGTTTCAAAACATCTGTGTAAAAATGTGTTATTTTGAAACCTAAAATATGTGTTTCGAAACCTACTTTATTATCTTGTCTCTAACGATTATAATTAGCCAAAAAGCTATCTCTTTGATATATATATATCAGTTTTTGAAAACAAGAAGCCACCTCTTATAATCATACACAAGTTTACACATCTACAAGAGATTTTTACCACAAGCACAAGCAAACGAAACTCTCTTAACAAGCTCTTAAAGAAGATTATTTCAATCATTCCTTAGTGTGCATTGTGGTATGAAAAAGGAGAAGCAAACTAAAACCAAAGCTCTCATCCTTTCAAGCTCTCCTCACTCCATACCAATAGGTTTGTAATAACTATTTGGTAAGGTGTTTAATTACATTTAAATTGTTGGGTTGTAAAAGATAAGTGTTATTTATCTTGTTGTAAGGTTTGAGTTGAGCCCGTAAAAAATCATTATGTAAGGTTTTAAGGTGAACCGTGGTAAAACCCTTGGTATCGTTGATCGCTACTGAAAGTGATTGTGGTTTGCAAATCCTTCAAGTGGGTAAGTTTGAAGATAGTGGAGTAGGCGAGTCCCGAACCACTATAAATCTCGTGTGTACTTGATTTATCATTCTTACTTGTTATCCTTGTTCATGCTTTCAAAAGAATTGTTTTTGAAAAACTAAAGGAGTTTCAATATTTGCAATCAGAGAGTAAGGTTTTGAAACATACTATAGTAGGTTTCGAAACATATCTGCCAGTAAGTTTGATTTCAAAACATACTCATCTATATTTTGAAACATACTTAACAGAAATGTTAGTTTCGAAACATACTCCCTCAAGTTTCGAAACATAGTGCCCTACAAGCAAAAGTTTTCAAGTTATTGAAAATTTACCCAAATCCCAATTCACCCCCCCTCTTGGGATATATTTGCCATTATATAGAACTAACAATTGGTATCAGAGCGCAAGGTCTCTAAGTGTTTTGTAGGTTTAACCACCAGAGAGCAAGGATCCAAATGGCATTCAACACCGACTTCAAGTTGGAAGGACAAAACACCTCAAGGCCACCCTATTTTGACAGTTCAAACTATACCTACTAGAAAACAAGAATGAGGTATTTCTTGATGCAAAATACTAAACTATATACATGTATATCTAGTACGGTTACACCTCTAGAACCTGCTACGGAAACTTGGAATGAACAACAAAAACAAACTAATGAGATAAATGCTAGAGCTATCAATATATTACATTGTGCATTAAATCCGGCTGAGTTTAATAGAATAATTTCATGTACTACGGCAAAAGAAATTTGGGATCACTTAGAAGTAGCACATGAAGGAACCAAGAAAGTGAAAAGCACTAAAATTGCAATCCTTACTAGTGAGTATCAAAATTTCATAATGAATGCTAGTGAATCCATGAAGGAGATGTTCACAAGGTTTAATGACATTGTAACGAACTTGCAAGCTTTAGGAAAAACAATAATAACCGAAGAAAAGGTTCATAAGATCTTAGGAAGCTTACCATCTAGTCGGGAACCTAAAGTCACAGCCATAGAAGAAGCTAGAGACACATCTACACTTAGAATGGATGATTTATTAGGCTCACTATTAACTCATGAAATTAAGTTAAATAGAAAAGAATCAAATGAGCTCAAAATGAAATCCTTAGCATTCAAAGCCAAAGAAGAAGATGAAAGTGAAACAAGTGATGAAGATGAAGAACTTACTCCACTCACAAAATGTTTTAACAAGTTTATGAGAAAAAGGAAAATTTTCCAAGAGAAAACCATATGAAAACAAGAAATTTTCTAAAGATACTCCTTATGAATTAAAATGTTTTGAGTGTAAGAAACCAAGACATATCAAGGTAGATTGTCCTCAACACAAAAGGCTGAAAAAGAACAAGAAGAAGAGGTCATTAGCTACATTGAATGAAGAAGATGCCCCCTCCTACGATTCAAGTCAACAAAAAGAGGCTACAAATTTTTGTCTTATGCCACAAGAAGAAAATAAGGTAACTTCATGTTCATCTAGTAGCAATTCTCTTTCATTTAATTCCTTACAAGATGAATACAACTTACTTTTAGAAACATATAACAAAGTGTTCTGAAAAATGTCTCAATAATCAAAGAAAAAGAATACAATGATCTTAAGATTGCTTATGATGACATAGAGCAAATTATTGAGCAAAAGAATAATGAAAATGCAAACTTAAAGATTAAACTTTCAGAATTAGAAAAGAAAAACAATGACTTATTAGACTCATTTGAAAAATTACAAGAAGGAAAGAAAAAATTGGAAATAATTTTGGGAAATCAAAAACCATTTGGTGATAAAAGAGGTCTTGGATATATAGACAATGTACCATCTACCTCAACAACTAAGTTTGTTAAAGAAACGACTTTGAACAAACCCCATTCATTTAGAAAACACGTTGTTCAACATAATCAATGTTTCTATAGAAAAACAAGTTTAACTTGTCATTATTGTAACAAGAAAGGACACCATATCAAGCAATGTTTTTATAGAAAAAATGCTCATAGATTAAATTTGAATTGAATTCCAAAAGTTAACAATGATGTGTTTACTAACATTGATGGACCCAAAAAGACTTATGTAATGCCCCGCTTTCTCGGACACGTTATAACTTGGGACAATTCTGGGACAATAAATTTTTTTTTCTTTCAAACACTAAACTAAACCACATCATTCCACAAATCCGTCCCAGAATTCTCATACATTAATCTCGAAAGAGAATCATTATACACATCAAATGCGGAAGCAATGATCGAAACCTGATATCCTAACATTGATCATAAATCAATTCTTACATCTTTATCATTCCTCAAAACGTTTAGAATTTAAAGAACATAACTTAAATACAGGGGCTACGTTACATACATTTCATTTATCATGCACTCTGCTAAGTGCCATTTCATGCCTCATTTATCCTCGTATCTGCTACAATCTTCATCTGGAACTTTTGAATATTCCAGGGCAAAGCCTAAGTTAGATGATGAATCATCTAAATAAGGGTACATAATGCTATATCATGTGTGTATGCAATGTCTTTCATCGTAGGTGTCAACTGCACCCCTCAACCAACCGTTCTTACAGCCACCTCTTTCGAAGCCGGGGTGTCTCGGGGCACCCTTTGGTAAAGTAGCGGTGCCAGTTCGTACTCCCTACGGCTTCAATGCGTGTGATCAATGATATCAACATGTATTTATGCATTTCATAGTCATGTCATGTATGCAGTCTACGTGATGGGTACATATCAAAGTATGTCAATATAATAAAAACATTTTCGAGGAACATAAATCACTTACAAACCAAGCATTTTCCATAAAACTAACTTTAATTGGGGAGTACCACTTACCTTCTCAAGCTTATCAAGCTACCTCGATATTCATCCTTGTCTCGAAATGGGTGCATCACCTCGATTTGCGTGCCAACCTCAAAATTTGCACAAGTCACTTCAACTTAAGCCTCAAAGCATCCTAATCACCATAATTATTTAAATAAATATTAAAACCTATTTTTCCATAATTTCTTTAATTTTCTCTCTATTTCTTCCTATTTTTCCTCAATAAATCCAAACTAAACATTTTAAAAATATTTTCTCAAATATTTCACTACGAAAATTCATAAAATAATATTCTTGAATTTTCAAAATTTTCTAGAAAATTTTACTTACCTTAACTTAGCATCTCTGACTTCCTCGATATGCGTGCCTTATCCTCGAAATACGTGCCCGAGCCATTTTCCTTACTAAAATATTTGGGATATTATCGAAACATAATTTCCTATTTTTAGTGATTTTCTAGAATTTTTTCCCATCATTTTCCTATTTTCTTTTCTTTTCTTTCTCTTTCTTTTCTTTTCTTTTCTTTCTTCTTTCCTTTTTTTCATCCACTATTCATCATTTTCTCTACTCTTTCTTCACTGCACCCGCGCATTGCCCCCTCTGCTATTTTTTTCTCCTTTCTTTTCTTTCTTTCTTTCTTCTTCTTCTTCTCTTTTTCTTCTTCCTTATCTTCTTCTTCTTCTCATTTTCTTCTTCATTTGCTTCTTCTTTCTTCGCATAGCACCCGCGCACGAACAGAGAACCGCGGCTGCTGGCCTTGCCGCCGCCCACGCTGGCCGAGTCCGCTGCCTCCCTCGCTGTCCGCTGGCGCTTCCGCCGGCCACGGCACCTACCACACCGCCCTCGCTACAGCAAGCTGCCATCGCGGCAGCTCCCCTGCCTGGCATCCAGCCGCGGAGCTCATGGCCATGGCCGCCTGCAACTGTGAGGCCAGCTTTGGCTGCATTCGGCCTCGCCGACCGTCGCTCCCGCCTTAACCGAGCTCGCCTCCATTCGCATTAGGCTGCCCCTTCTTGGGTAATTTTCTTATTGCAACCCTGCCCTCAAACATCGATTAAATTTGCATTTTAATACTAAATCCATAATTGATAACTTAAATTTTACTCGATATAAACGATTTCGCCTTTACATTCTCTCAAGACCTTTGTTTCATATCGAAACCACTGAAGGGTTGCTCATCACGCAAAACCGAAGCCCTCCTAGGGTTCCGTTAATTTTTCGGGAGTCTCCTACAACGATTCGATTTTGCAGCCTAAATAACAACTGTATTTTAGCTGTACCGAAAACTGTTCTGAATTCGATTTCTTTTGATACCATAAATCCTATCTCGGAACGCTCATCGAAACCATATCATTTTCCTTAAACAATTTCTCTCCGAGGCATTCCCTGTAGTCAATTTGGTACTTATAACTACTATTAAGCCAATTTTCCGGTATTCTAAACTCATCGAAATTACGTGGCAACTTTATACGAACATGGGGTATTACATTCTCCATTCCTTACAAAAATTTTTTCGTCGAAATTTGCCACATTCTAAACCTCAAAATTAGAACTCTTGGGCTGACCACATTTATCAATCCCTAGACAACCCACTTGTCAACCACCCATTCTTTTCGGATTTCTCTTTCAAAGCCACTAGCCACATAACTCGGTCCTTGGGCCACGAGTCTCTACTCGAGCTCCTATACTTATCGTCGTAATGAGCCCGCAACTCTCATATCTACGTTATCAATTTGCTTTTCACTAAGTCATCCAATCGATATCCTTAATCACAACACTTTTCTAATTTAGATTTCCCACGACATCATTCATCTTGAACCGATCAATCATACACAAAAGTCCCTAATCTCGATACATGTTGACTTTTATTAAATTGATCCTCAAAGAAATACTCTTATGTCATCAACTATTTCATGAATCCTCAAACATCACATATCTTGTCATCACTAGGTTGTTTCATAGGCGTCCAGATTGCCACAACAAGTTAGTGGTCCTACCATATCATCTCGTTTATCAAATGTCCTCGAAACTAGCTATGCCTCACCTTAAGTCATCACAAACTTAAATCATTGCTTGATTTTTTTATTTTTTTTTACTCGAACTAACCTATTCGAGGTTTCTTATAACTATTGTTTCCTCATTCTCGTAGGTATTCATGACCTAATATGACCTCAAGTTATTGACAGTTGACCACAATCATCTTTTAATCATGTCGTATAACTATCTTATCAAGAAATCTTTACAATTAATAGATTCTGTCTCCAAATCTTCTTTTCGCAACTTAACTTTTAATATCAACCGACATCAAACAATGTCTTCTGAATCTAGCAATATTAATATCCTTCCATTGCTTGCTCCTTTGTTACTTGGTCGCCAAATTAATACCTATTCGTTCATATACCTATAACTCCTCGCACTTTTCGAAGCGATCCTCAAATAACATTTTATATCATCAGATTAATTATTGAATCCTCAAATTTGCTTGAATTAATCCTCGAGTAATAACGTTTCATGTCAACTAACTTTAATCATGCTCGATCCTTAAGGCACCATCTTATGCCAATCATACTTTATCATAAAGAAATCATCTTATTACTTTCCTCGCATCTAACCATCGGCTCTTTTGACTTCCAGTCAACCATAGCACAAGTTCACTTGTCAACTCGCAATCTCTAAACTTGCTCATCAACTCTATTGTCTACTTGTCTTGGTAATAGGGCTATTAACTTTATTTGTACTATTTTAGCCGCTTAGTCAACACAATCTATGACATCATTATCATCCAATCAAAATCTCGGGACCATTTACCCTCAAGCATCACAATGAAGAGCGTCACACATAACCTTAATATTACAAGGGTCTATTTTACTCCTCGATCGCGCATCAATCCTAGAAAATATCATAGCTCTTGCAGCTGTTTAATAATTCATCAAGTTCGAGGCAAAGATATCAACTCTTTAATTATCACCTATTCCAAATTCTAACAATTTACGTCCTTAATCAAGCTATTTATAGTTAAGCATCTAATAACCTCAAGCTATTATTAACAATTTCATCGTTAAGAAATAATCTCAATAAATCTTCCGAGAGCACATTATGATATTTCTCTCACTTCCTCAACTTTCTCACAGCTTTTCATTGGCCACAAGTGCTCGTACCATATATTGATAGGCTCCTTATTTTCAAACTTGCCTACATCATTTTAGTGATCGTCTAGCTACACATCTCCCGATTTGCCCATCAGGGTTATCTAGACTAACCGTTTAGCCCAACAGGAGTTCCATTCTTCCAAAATCGAAAATTCTAGATCTCCAATAGATTTTGATCTATTAAGAACGCGGCGTTTCCTACTGCAATCTGACATCCTGGCACATTTTCCATTACCTGTCTCTCTCAAGCACGCCAAAGATTCTCAAAGACATCTATCCGTAACCATCTCGCTAACTAGAGTGGGTAGGTACTTACGTCTCCCATGGTACTCCAATCCTTAGGGAAATTCCTCGAAAATCCCAAATCAATTCATCTTTGAAGATCTCTATTCAAATCACGATATCTGGTTTCAATCATCTTCCGTGAACTCTATTTCCTTGAAATTATGATTCTCAATCCACTATTTATCATGGCGCTTCCGAGTTCTCTTTGTTGGGTCGACCACCGACAACTTTACCTGATTCCGCAAGTCTATTTGGCATATTGAACTGTAGTCACAACCTCTATTGACTAGGTCTCTTTATCATTCCTTTAGGGTCGATATGACCTATCTGGTACTCAAACTCTACTTTGAACCGAGGCTACCATCTCATGATCCCATTTCTCTACTAAAAATCGCAGTATTCTATTCCTCGAGCTTCGCACTGTTCGTCGTGTCACCTACGCCCAAGACGATCGCGAACCCTGATACAATTCTTTAAATAGGACACTTAGTCCATACTCACTCCATTTCATTTCGGGTTGATTTTTTGGCCTCGACCAATCACAGCTAGTGGAACACCTCGCACCCTAGACCATTGGGACTTAGACCCATACAAGGTACAGACCCTACTGGGTTGTCCCAAATCTTCAGTATTTGATTGTCTCCCAGGCAGTCTGCTATGATGCTTCAATCGACGGGCTTCTCGTACCTTATCGCAAGCCGTCCATCAACTATCTGCACGTGGGTCTCTAGATCCAGATCTATCACTGTTAACATCGAATCAATAGTGTCATCATGCTGCTAGGGTTCCTTATCCCATCTCTGTGAGTCATATTGGTTGTACCACCGTCACCTCTTCAATTGGCGCAACTCTTACGCCATCATTTGGCCATCTTTGACCTAATCCATTGGATCCCTGATCTTTACATCTTATTTTTGAGATACTAAATGATTCTCGAAAAATATTTACCATTTGATCCTAACTCTTTAGCTAAGCCATGTCACATCAGACTAAACATCTATGATTCGATCATCCACAGTTATCCTATCCCTCATTGTACGAATTCTAACTAATGACATTAAATCAACAGTCTCTAAATCTCTCAGATCCATAATCATGGTTACCGAGTCAACCTTACACCCGAATCATATCATCGGTTCCTAACTTCAATAGTTAGATCATTGTACTAGCTTCCATCAAGCTTTTACTATTCACCGAGAATAGTAATTGTATACTGGAATAGTGTTTGTGAATAGTACACCAGATAAGTTCCCAGGAAAGAGAGGTGGGTCACAAATGGACACACGTAAATACCAAGTCTTTCCTTAGCCAGAACTTTCCTAGACATGTACTTCCACTACACAACACTTACATCCAGTAACCTCTAAGTCTTCAACCGACAATGCCTAAATCTCCAAATAAGAATTTCACCTTACGAACCATCAGTCTCTTTCCCCTAAGCCTCTACTTGGGGTTCCTACTAACTAGTTCTATCAATATCGAATTCTCTTAAGTGTCCAAATTGCTATTCCCTAATCTCCAAATAGGGTTTAATTCTGATATCAACTACATCAAGGTCACTTAAGTCTTCCACTAAACTTAAGCTCTGATACCAACTGTAACGCCTCGCTTTCTCGGGCGCGTTATAATTTGGGACAATTCTGGGACAATAATTTTTTTTTTCTTTCAAACAATAAACTAAACCACATCATTCCATAAATCCATCCCAAAATTCCCATACATTAATCTAAAAAGAAAATCATTATACACATCAAATGCGGAAATAATGATAGAAACCTGATATCCTAACATTGATCATAAATCAATTCTTACATCTTTATCATTCCTCAAAACGTTCAGAATTTAAAATAACAGAACTTAAATACAGGGGCTACATTACATACATTTCATTTATCATGCACTCTGCTAAGTGCCATTTCATGCCTCATTCATCCTCGTATCTGCTACAATCTCCATCTGGAACGTTTGAATATTCCAGGGCAAAGCCCAAGTTAGATGATGAATCATCTAAGTAAGGGTACATAATGTTATATCATATGTGTATGCAATGTCTTTCATCGTAAGTGTCAACTGCACCCCTCATGCTACCAACCGTTCTTACGGCCACCTCTTTCGAAGCCAGGGTGTCTGGGGGCACCCTTTGGTAAAGTAACGGTGCCAGTTCGTACTCCCTACGGCCTCAATGCGTGTGATCAATGATATCAACATGTATTTATGCATTTCATAGTCATGTCACGTATGCAGTCTACGTGATGGGTACATATCAAAGTATGTCAATATGATAAAAACATTTTCGAGGAACATAAATCACTTACAAACCAAGCATTTTCCATAAAACTAACTTTAATTGGGGAGTACCACTTACCTTCTCAAGCTTATCAAGCTACCTCGATATTCGTCCTTGTCTCGAAATGGGTGCATCACCTCGATTTGCGTGCCAACATCAAAATTTGCACAAGTCACTTCAACTTAAGCCTCAAAGCATCCTAATCACCATAATTATTTAAATAAACATTAAAACCTATTTTTCCATAATTTCTTTAATTTTCTCTCTATTTCTTCCTATTTTTTCTCAATAAATCCAAACAAAATATTTTAAAAATATTTTCTCAAATATTTCACTACGAAAATTCATAAAATAATATTCTTGAATTTTTGGAATTTTCTAGAAAATTTTACTTACCTTAACTTAGCATTTGTGGCTCCCTCGGTATGCGTGACTTATCCTCAAAATGCGTGCCCAAGCCATTTTCCTTGCTAAGATCTTCGGGATATTACCGAAACATAATTTTCTATTTTTGGGGATTTTCTAGAATTTTTCCCCATCATTTTCCTATTTTCTTTTCTTTTCTTTCTCTTTCTTTTCTTTTCTTTTCTTTCTTCTTTTCTTTTTTTCTTCTACTATTCATCATCTTATCTGCTCCTTCTTCACTGCACCCGAGCACTGCTCCCTCTTATCTTTTTTTCTCCTTTCTTTTCTTTCTTCTTCTTCTTTCTTCGCACAGCACCCGCGCGCGAATAGAGAACCGCGGCTATCGGCCTTGCCGCCGCCCACGATGGCCGCGTCCGCCACCTCCCTTGCTTTCCACTGGCGCTTCCACCGGCCGCACCGCGCTCGCCGCCGTGAGCTGCCATCGTGGCAACTCCCCTGCTTCGCGTCCAGCCGCAGAGCTCATGGTCATAGCCGCCTGCAACTGTGCGGCTCCCGCCTCTCGCCTCCACCCGCATTAGGCTACCCCTGCTTGCTGCGGACTGTTATTGTCGCAGCCATGGCTGCTGCAACAACAGCTTCGTTGCTGCCATGGTCGCGCCTGCAATTCCCTTCCAGCACTGTCTCTCTCTCTCTCTATCTCCCTCTCTTGGCCGAAGCTCGAGCTCCCTGCCATTTGCTTCTCACTTCTTCTCTATTTATAAACGGCCATTGCTCACGAACGTGTGTATATATATATATATTACATCACATTAATTGCTAAATCTTTCAAATTCGACTGCCATATCCCTTAAATCCTGCTGCCATTCTCTTTCAAATTGCATGAATCTCGCTCGGCCATGAAAATTTTGCAGAGGGTCCATTACTTCATCATTTGAATAATCCACCTGCAGCAACATGAAGCTTCATGGAAGCTTCCATTCACGCACACGCGCACACAGATACATATAAATACATATATATAATTATACATTACACTTTAAATTAAGAAAATTTTCACATTAAATCTCAATTTTATCATAATATCACTTGGGTAATTTTCTTATTGCAACCCTGCCCTCAAACATCGATTAAATTTTCATTTTAATACCGAAAATCCATAATTGATAACTTAAATTTTACTCGATATAGACGATTTCGCCTTTGCATTCTCTCGGGACCTTTGTTTTATATCGAAACCACTGAAGGGTTACTCATCACGTAAAATCGATGACCCCTAGGGTTCCATTGATTTTTCGGGCGTCTCCTACAACAATTCGGTTTTGCAACCTAAATAACAACTGTATTTTAGCTGTACTGAAAACAGTTCCGGATTCGATTTCTTTTGATACCATAAATCCTATCTCGGAACACTCATCGAGACCATATCATTTTCCTTAGACAATTTCTCTCCGAGGCATTCCCTATAGTCGATTCGGTACTTATAACTGCTATTAAGCCAATTTTTTGGTATTCTAAACTCATTGAAATTACATGGCAACTTTATATGAACATGGGGGTATTACAACTTAGGTACCAAAAGTACCAATATGATGTGTTTCTTGTAGGTAAGCTTGGCATCCAAAGAAGGAAATAAGAAGTGGTATCTTGATAGTGGATGCACCAAGCACATGACGGGAGACAAAGATCAATTCATTTCTCTAACCTACAAAGAAGGAGGTAATGTTGTCTATGGAGACAACTCTAAAGGTAAAATCCTTGGCTATGGCACAGTTAGTTTATGTAGAACAAAAGTTGAAAATATATGCCTAGCTGAAGGTTTAAAACACAACTTGCTAAGTATAAGCCAATTATGTGATAAAGGACAGAGTCACTTTTAAATCAAGTAAATGCAAAGTCTATGATTTAAAATCAAATGAACTTATTTCTTTTGGAAATAGATATGGTAATGTATATGTTATTTGAATTGATGATGTTGTGCTTAAACATGAAAATTGCCTTGTTGCATTAAATTCAAACTTGTCTTGGTTATGGCATAAGAAATTAGGACATGCAAGCATGAGCTTAATTGACAAATTGGTTAGAAAACAACTAGTTAGAGGCTTACCAACATCAACTTTAAAAAGGATCATGTATGTGATACGTGTGTGAAAGGAAAATAAACTAGATCTTCATTCAAATCCATAAATTCAGTTAGCACAGCTAGACCTCTAGAATTGCTTCACCTAGATTTGTTTGGTCCTATGAGAACTCAAAGTTTAGGAGGAAAATCCTATACCCTAGTTATAGTAGATGATTTCTCAAGGTTTACATGGGTGCTATTCTTAGGAAATAAAAGTGATGCTTTTAAAGCATCTTCTAGATTGTACAAAAGACTTCAAAATGAAAAAGAATTAAAAAAAAAAAAGCAAATAAGGAGTGATCATGGTGGAGATTTGGAATCTTTTTTCACCTAGATTTGGAATCGTCAAAAGCAAATAAGTAAATTTTGAGATATCGTTGATTGAACAAAGTTTTCTCTTTCATGGTTCAAGTGTTCTACTATGGACCCATGACTAAAACTCAAGTTTTCAATAGTTCTCGAAAATCGAATTCGAACTTTCTTGAGTGTATTTAGTGTATCAAAATGTCATTTTCAACATAGTGTCGGAATAGTCAAAAGCAAATATGTCAATTTTGAGATATCGTTTATTGAACAAAGTTGTCTCCTTCTTGTTTCAAGTGTTCTACTATGGACCCATGGCTAAAACTCAAGTTTTAAAAACTTCCCGAAATCCGAACTTGAACTTTCTATAGGGTAATTAGTTTATAAAAATGACGTCTTCAACCTCGATTTAGAATCGTCAAAAACAAATAAGTCAATTTTGAGATATTGTTGATTGAACAAAGTTGTCTCTTTCTTGTTTCCAGTGTTCTACTATGGACCCATGGCTAAAATTCAAGTTTTCAAAACTTCCCAAAAAATGAAATTAAACTATCTTTAGGGAAATTAGTTTATCAAAATGTCGTCTTCAACCTAGATTTGGAATCGTCAAAAGCAAATAAGTCAATTTTGAGATATCGTTGATTGAACAAAGTTGTCTCTTTTATGTTTCAAGTGTTCTACTATGGACCCATGGCTAAAACTCAAGTTTTCAAAACTTCCCGAAATTGAACTTTCTTTATGGTAATTAGTTTATTAAAATGTAGTCTTCAACCTAGATTTGGAATCGTCAAAAGTAAATAAGTTAAGTTAGAGATATCGTTTATTGAAAAAAGTAGTCTTTTTCATGTTTCAAGTGTTCTACAATGGACCCATGGCTAAAACTCAAGTTTTTAAAACCTCCCGAAAAACAAAATTGAACTATCTTTAGGGTAATTAGTGTTAGTGTAGGTGCTCTAGACCCAATCAGATTGGACATGTTGTACACTGACAATTGTAATCATGTTATTATTTGAATAAAGAGTTATTCAAATTCACAAGAAGTCATTCTATTAGTTTCTTGTTATTATTGTAATAATCGAATGAAACTAGATAGAAGTCCATATGATGTATACTGTGAATAATCTATAAAGATGTGAGATGATGCATCACAGTTTATAGACATCATTAAACGTCCCAAGTCGTAGCAATGTCAATAATGGACATTGACAATTGCGGTAAGACTTGTATGTGCTATGTTTTTGCTATGTGATAGCAATGGGGGTCTCACACCCATAGGCATGGGGATGCCTAGACAAGTACATAGGTGACCAATGTTGGAGAACGTGTCACTGGACATGACTCGCCATGAGAATCCATTTTGGTTATATGTTGATGAAATTCTCATACGAGATGGGTGTAACTAATCTTTGGACCTGAGGTTGTCACGGTCATCTCATAAGAAGACTGGTATGCTTTGACATCGTTTCGATGGGCCTAGACAAAGGCTGCACGTGGGCGATCGTTGGGTATATCATGAGGCTTATGGAGATGGGTGCATAGCCAAGTTGGGACTCGTCTATCCCTTGATAGAGGATGATGTATCTAAGGCGCATTCGGTGGATATTCACTTTAAATCCATGGCCATGGTGAAAGAGATCAATAAGGAGTTATTGATTCACTTTCTATTAAGTGAAGATATCCGAAAGACCGAAGAAAACTCATGTGATCATTATCAAGCAACACATCGCCATACTTGAGATCACATAAGATGCATTGACGAGAGGATCGTATTACACGGTAACCATGCTCGTGAAAGGTTATTTGCGGATTATGAATCCTTCTGAATAATTGGGTAGGCATGATGCCTTGCTAGAGGCCAATCTTGTCTTATGTGTTCGTACCGACACATTGCCAACATATTCGGAAGCCTAATGAGTCATACGCAATAGGCACGGTCCCTGGCTTAAACCAGGAGAGTGGACGTATGGTTAAGTGGGACACTTCGGCAAGAAGTTGTGCCGTCGTAGGTTCTCACGGGAAAAGAACCAATAGACGTAATGACGTCGATATGACGAGGAGTCGTCATAATGGAAAGAGTTTCCTAAAAATGGCATTTGATTAAATTAGGAAGGAGTTTCTAATTTAATGATTTTCTATTTGTTGGAGTGGCAAATAGGAAATAAAATATTTTTGGGCTTAAGTTAATATTTGGACTAAATTAGATTTGGGCCAAATATTAAAATAAATATTATATTTGGACTAAATTGGATTTGGGCCAAATATTAAAATAAATATTATATTTGGACTAAATTAGATTTGGGCCAAATATTAAATATTATATTTGGACCAAATTAGATTTGGGCCAAATATTAAATAAAATATATTTGGGCTTGAATTATATTTGGGCCATAATATTTTATTTAACCTATAAAAGGATTGGGCCATTTAATTATATTTCTAGTTGGACTAGAATAAGCCCACTTATGATTCTAATTAAATTAGAATTAATGGGCTAGCCCAATCCATTAGGGTTTTAGAAACCCTAGGATATTTCATTATAAATATCCTTTTATAGGTTGCCCACGATAGCGGTGATTTTTGGTGTCGTTTTTCAAGAGTTGAAAAACGCATTGCCGTTCACTCTTCCCCGTTTCTTTTGGCATCGATTTGAAACGTGGGTGTTCTTTTACCGTCCATACACAAGCCGCGCAAAGGAGAAGGAGCTAGCACTCCTATTCCGTTCTCCTTGCCAACGGACGCGTGCCGCGTATCACGAGTTAGAGGCCGGACGCTTGGACGGCTCGAATCCGCGAACGACTCGATAATCTAAAGGTTAGATTTATTTATTTGTTTGTGAATGATTTGATTTCGACGTTGATCCAATCGCCGGGATCGGGGTAAGGTTCAAAATTTTTGAACTACGCTGCTTGGCCCATAGCGATCTTGCTTTACTTTCAGTGGTATCAGAGCCATCGTTGAAATATTTCAATTCCTTACGTGCGAATTCGGTTATGTTGTTATTTGTGAAATAATTAAATGATTGTTGCGTTTGTATTTTTGGATTGCAAAACGTTTTTGGGTGAAGGGAAAAAGATCGTGTATGACACGAAAAAGGGCGAAACGGGGTTCGGGGTGCATACGGATGCACCGGGGCATCGAAAGACGCAGTCGAGCGGGGCCCGCGCGCACTGGGCACGACCTGGGTGCACGCAGGGGCCGCTGGGGCGCGGCCTTGCGCACTGGTGCGCGGCCGTGCACGCGCATGGCGCGCACAGGCGCGGCCGCGCGCGCGCAGGCGGCCCCAGGTGCTGCCGCGCGCGCGCAAGGCTCCCCCATGTGCGGCCGCGCGCGCGCAAGGCGCAGGCGGTGCGGGCGCGACCCGCGCGCGGCCGCGGGTGCGACCCGCGACCCTTGCGCGCCCGCGCGCGGCCCTAGTGGCCCGCGCTTGCCGCCCCACGGCCTTTGCCACACGCCCATGCGCGCCCTGCGCGCGCTAGCCGCGGCCTTTGGCCCTGTTTGGGCTGGCAGCATGTGTGACATGCTGCCCAGCCACCTCCCGGCCCCTCCCGCTCCCTCGGGCTTCGGTTTGACGGTTCCCGGGGGTCCCTGTGAAGCACCCGGGTCGACCCTTCGGTGGCCCAGTGCGTTCCGTTCTTTTTGGTGGGGCCCGGCCAAATTGTTTGGTTATTTTTATTATTTTTATCCGATCCATGAGTGTATGACACTTATGGGCCGTGATTAAAAATGGGCCAGGGCCATTAATTGGGTTATTTATTAATTATTGGGCTGCTAATGTATGTTTGACATACATTGGTTGATCCAAGGCCTGTTGAGCCTTGTTAGTTAGACTAATGGATGGAGCCCAAGCCCAACACAATTAAAACAATTTTGTTTTTCCAAAATCATACAAATTTTTCAATTTATTGAAAGCGTTTCATTAAGTTTGAAATAAATGCGACAATTAATTAACATAATCTAAATGAATCAATGTGATTGATTGCATGGGTGTATGGTATGGATCGAGTTGACCATTTATTTTATGTTGGGAATGAATGCTTGTAAATTTGGTTTTTGAAATAGGGCCTGCGTGTCCTGCCTCTCTTATACTCTGATGTACATTCTCTTCTCATCTCACTCCCCCCGAATGTAACTCGGGGTTTCTGATTTTATGTAATGTATGTAGAATAGAATAGAGTAGCGATAGTTGTAGTTTGTATGAAGAGCAAGAGATGGAGCCAAATTGAAGACAAGATTCGAAGACCAATGAAGGCTTGAAGAATGTGCTTATGAAGCAAGATGTGATTCTTCACCTAAGTTTGACCAGCTAGCTTCCCTTCTATGGCTCGAGGGGGCTAGCCGTAGTTATCCATACCATACACCGGTTTGAGTCGTTTATTATGCATTATTAATTTGATTAATTGCATGTGATGAGACCTAAATAAATAAATAATAAATCCCTCATTAATATTAAGCCAACTTGCCTTCCATCATTATGAAGCATTAGGTTTCTAGCTGGCACTTGATTTGTTGAGTCACTCAAGGTCATGTGTCACCTATGATTCCTATGCTTCATGGGCCATGAGATGTCCCTGAATGATGGGTTCGACTTAACTAGAAAGGTGGGGTTTGTTGAGTCACTCAAGGCCTTACTAAGTATAGAGGCAAAGATTGGGAGTCACATAAGATGTGCTTGGCAAGGAGTTGTCAACCCAATGAATCTAGGAGTTGCATGGAGATGCAATTGGTAGCAAGTACCTACCTAATCGATCCTAACACAATTTGTTGAGTCACTCAAGGTTGTGCGAGGGGAGATGGGATCCTAGCTCACTAGGAAATCTTCCAACGGGATTTCCCGAGTTATGTCTAGAGGGTGGCAAACTCGTAGAAAATAGTGGGAGCAATCATAAAATGTTACTTCTTGCAATTTATGATTTCGTAATTCAATATGATTATATAATATCTCTATTCAGTTGTTGATCCAGAATGTCTGGAAACATGTCGATAAGATCGATACTCGAGGGCAATAATACCTTCAACGGACTAATTTCTCTGACTGGGAGATCATCTTGAGGATAGTCCTCATGTATGATAAGATTCTTTATGTGATAAAGAGCTATCTTCTTACGAAGCCACCAGTTAAAGAGATAATAGCACATTAGGCCTGGACGATGCACATGGGTGATATGATCATCGCTTGATATATCGTCTTGGCTGCCATGACCCCGAAACATAGGTCGCCACATAAGAGTTATGATGCCTATGAGATCATGGCTAGGCTCAAGGACCATCTGTTGAGAAGCATGCCATGGAGATGATATGTTTTATCAATAGGTTGCTAGAGCTGAACTTGGGTATGGATGCTGAAACTTACCTTAGATTTGCTGTTATAGTCCCTCCCTAAAAGTTATGGATAAGACTCTTAGAGAGTAGCTGTCCATACTAAGGGAGACCAAGCCTAAAATTGATTATAGGCCAAGAGAAGTGTTCTCTTAGTTGAAAGGCCCAAGGCGCACAAGGGTAAGCCCAAGAGTAAGAAAGCCAAAAAGGAAGAAGAGTTCTTTTATAGCGCAATTTGGAAGAGTCCAGAAAACTAAAACCCAAAAGGCAAAAAGGATGCAATCTATCTCCACTGTGATAAATCGAGAAGTGTAGAGTAAGAAGAGTTCTACTCAAGGCACTTCAGGTATTTATGTTATTGGAATTAATCTATTTACTTCTGATCAGTCCACATGAGTATTAGATACTGGATCTAATGCTCATACTTACACCTTTGTGTATGGGCTTAGGAGTACGAGGAGATTAATAATAGGAGAAGTGTACCTATACGTGGAAAATGGATCAAAAGTTGTTCCATTAGTTGTAGGGACCTATTTATTGACATTGCCACAGGACTTGTATTAGAGTTACATAACTATTACTACAATCCTAGTTTGACTAGGAATATAATTTCTAATTCTTGTTTGACAATGATGGATATTCATTTTTTTATTTAAAGGACAATAGTTGTTCATTTGATAAAAATGAGTTGTTTTATGGTAAAACAACAGTACGTAACAGTTTATATGTCCTTGATGTTGATACTCCTATCAATAACATAAATATTAAGCGACTTAAATCAGATGATTTAAATAGCACTTATTTATGGCATTGTTTCCTTAGCCATATAAATGAGACTCGCACATCCAACTTGTATAGAGATGGATATCTCGGCACATTTGATTATGAATCATATGGTGCTTGCGAATCTTGTTTACTTGGTAAGATGACTAAGTCTCTTTTTAAAGTAAAGGGAGGCTACATAAGTGCTAGGGCTTGTGCACATTGATGTGTGTGGGCCCATATCCATCCAGGCTCGAGGTGGGTATATCTACTTCATAACCTTTACTGATGATAGATCATGTTTTGGTTATGTGTATCTTTTAAGACACAAATCTGAGACTTTTGAAAAGTTCAAAGAATTCAGATTTGAAGTAGAGAAACAAACTGAGAAAAGTATCAAAGTACTTCGATCAGATCGAGGTGGTGAATACTTGAACAGTGAGTTTCTAGATCATCTGAAGTAGAATGTGATTCTCTCACAATGGACTCCACCTAGAACATCAGAGATGAATGGTGTGTCTAAGAGAGGAATAGGATCTTGTTGGACATGGTCTGGTCCATGATGAGTCGCGCTGAACTCCCTATTTCATTTTGGGGATATGCACTCCTCACCGCGATCTTTGTTTTGAACAGGGTTCCAAGTAAATCAGTTACTCAGACTCCATATAAGATATGGAAAGGAAAGAAGTCAAATCCTTCTTTCCTTAAGATTTGGGGTTGTCAAATTTATGTTAAACATGTTGACAGTAATAAGCTACAACCCAAATCGACGAGATATCTGTTTGTGGGATATCCAAATGGACATTACTTTTACCACCCATGTGAACAAAAGGTGTTTTGTTGCCAAGCATGTGGTATTCCTTGAGAAGGAATTCTTAGATGCTGTGGCTAGTGGGAGGAATGTTAAACTCGAAGAGATTCGAGACGAACCACAAACAAATATTTCCCTCCAGGAACCTGAGAAAGATCAGACACAAGATGTTGTGTCAACTCCCCAACCTTTTACACAAGAACCTCATAGGTCGACAAGGGTTCGTCCCGAGCAAGAGAGATATGGATTTCTCATCTCGGCACATGGAGATGTGCTTCTGGTTGTGAACGATGAGCCTACTACCTATGATGAGGCAATGTCTGACATTGACTCTGGGTTATGGCAAATGGATGACAAAACAGCTTTCCTTAAAGGAAACCTGGTCGAGGATGTGTATATGACACAGCCTGACGGTTTTGTTACTCATAAACATGCAAATAAGATTTGCAACTTGCAAAGGTCCATTTATGGACTAAGGCAAGCATCCCGGAGTTAGAATCAATGTTTTGATGAAAAGATCAAAAAGTTTGATTTTTCACAAAAGGGAAGTTGATCCTTGTGTTTACAAGAAGGTTAGTGGGAGCGTGGTAGTCCTTTTAGTCCTATATGTGGACAATATATTGCTCATAGGGAATGGTGTTCCCATGATGCAATTAGTTAAAATATGGCTTTCAAAATATTTTCTCCATGAAGAATTTGGGAGAAGCAGCCTATATTCTGGGAATAAGGATCTATAGAGATAGATCCAGGAGGTTGCTAGCACTCTCCCATAGTGCGTACATTGACAAGGTGCTAAAGAGGTTTAGCATGGAAGATTCTAGGAGGAGAAGTCTTCCCATGTCACATGGAATACATCTCTCCAAGGCTATGTGTTTAAAGACACAAGATGAGAGAGATAGGATGAGTCGAGCGTAATATGCCTTGGCTATTGGCTCGATCATGTATGCCATGTTATGTACGAGGCCTGATATCGCATATACTTTGAGCATATGTAGTAGATATCAAGTTGATCCAGGTTAGAAACACTGGATTGCTGTGAAAAACATTCTTAAGTACTTGTGAAGCACTAAAGAGATGTTTTTTTCCATATGGAGAATAAGAGCATACCATGAAGGGGTTCATGGATGTCAGTTTCCAATTTGACCATGATGATTTTAAATCACGTACAGTCGAAATTCATATTCTGCCTATATGGCTGGGCCATGAGTTGGAAGAGTTCCAACAAGAGATAGTGGCAGATTCAACAACTGAAGTCGAATACATAACAACTTTCGAAGCAGCTAAGGAGGTTGTATGGATCCATAAGTTCATTGATGAACTTAAAGTGGTGTCCAGCATTGTTGATCCAATAACAGTTATTGGGACAATAATGGAGCCATCGCGTAAGCGAAGGAACCACGGTCTCATCAACGGACCAAACTTGTATTGCGGCATCACCATATGATAATGGAGATTATCAGCTGAGGTGAAATATGTAGAGAAAGTATCGACGGATGACAATGTCGTAAATCCCTTGACTAAAGCTCTGTCCCAGGAGAAACATGAAAGTCATGTTCGATCATCAGGTATAAGATAAATGAGTGATTGGCTCTAGTGCAAGTGGGAGATTGTTAGTGTAGGTGCTCTAGACCCAATCAGATTGGACATGTTGTACACTGACAATTGTAATCATGTTATTATTTGAATAAAGAGTTATTCAAATTCACAAGAAGTCATTCTATTAGTTTCTTGTTATTATTGTAATAACCGAATGAAACTAGATAGAAGTCCATATGATGTATACTGTGAATAATCTATAAAGATGTGAGATGATGCATCACAGTTTATAGACATCATTAAACGTCCCAAGTCGTAGCAATGTCAATAATGGACATTGATAATTGCGGTAAGACTTGTATGTGCTATGTTTTTGCTATGTGATAGCAATGGGGGTCTCACACCCATAGGCATGGGGATGCCTAGACAAGTACATAGGTGACCAATGTTGGAGAACGTGTCACTGGACATGACTCGCCATGAGAATCCATTTTGGTTATATGTTGATGAAATTCTCATACGAGATGGGTGTAACTAATCCTTGGACCTGAGGTTGTCACGGTCATCTCATAAGAAGACTGGTATGCTTTGACATCGTTTCGATGGGCTTAGACAAAGGTTGCACGTGGGCGATCGTTGGGTATATCATGAGGCTTATGGAGATGGGTGCATAGCCAAGATGGGACTCGTCTATCCCTTGATAGAGGATGATGTATCTAAGGCGCCTTCGGTGGATATTCACTTTAAATCCATGGCCATGGTGAAAGAGATCAATAAGGAGTTATTGATTCACTTTCTATTAAGTGAAGATATCCGAAAGACCGAAGAAAACTCATGTGATCATTATCAAGCAACACATCGCCATACTTGAGATCACATAAGATGCATTGACGAGAGGATCGTATTACACGGTAACCATGCTCGTGAAAGGTTATTTGCGGATTATGAATCCTTCTGAATAATTGGGTAGGCATGATGCCTTGCTAGAGGCCAATCTTGTCTTATGTGTTCGTACCGACACATTGCCAACATATTCGGAAGCCTAATGAGTCATACGCAATAGGCACGGTCCCTGGCTTAAACCAGGAGAGTGGACGTATGGTTAAGTGGGACACTTCGGCAAGAAGTTGTGTCGTCGTAGGTTCTCACGGGAAAAGAACCAATAGACGTAATGACGTCGATATGACGAGGAGTCGTCATAATGGAAAGAGTTTCCTAAAAATGACATTTGATTAAATTAGGAAGGAGTTTCTAATTTAATGATTTTCTATTTGTTGGAGTGGCAAATAGGAAATAAAATATTTTTGGGCTTAAGTTAATATTTGGACTAAATTAGATTTGGGCCAAATATTAAATTAAATATTATATTTGGACTAAATTAGATTTGGGCCAAATATTAAAATAAATATTATATTTGGACTAAATTAGATTTGGGCCAAATATTAAATATTATATTTGGACCAAATTAGATTTGGGCCAAATATTAAATAAAATATATTTGGGCTTGAATTAGATTTGGGCCATAATATTTTATTTAACCTATAAAAGGATTGGGCCATTTAATTATATTTCTAGTTGGACTAGAATAAGCCCACTTATGATTCTAATTAAATTAGAATTAATGGGCTAGCCCAATCCATTAGGGTTTTAGAAACCCTAGGATATTTCATTATAAATATCCTTTTATAGGTTGCCCACGATAGCGGTGATTTTTGGTGTCGTTTTTCAAGAGTTGAAAAACGCATTGCCGTTCACTCTTCCCCGTTTCTTTTGGCATCGATTTGAAACGTGGGTGTTCTTTTACCGTCCATACACAAGTCGCGCAAAGGAGAAGGAGCTAGCACTCCTATTCCGCTCTCCTTGCCAACGGACGCGTGCCGCGTATCACGAGTTAGAGGCCGGACGCTTGGACGGCTCGAATCTGCGAACGACTCGATAATCTAAAGGTTAGATTTATTTATTTGTTTGTGAATGATTTGATTTCGACGTTGATCCAATCGCCGGGATCGGGGTAAGGTTCAAAATTTTTGAACTACGCTGCTTGGCCCGTAGCGATCTTGCTTTACTTTCAATTAGTTTATCAAAATGTCGTCTTCAACCTAGATTTGGAATCGTCAAAAGCAAATAAATCAATTTTGAGATATCGTTGATTGAACAAAGTTGTCTCCTTCTTGTTTCAAGTGTTCTACTATGGACCCATGGCTAAAATTCAGGGTTTCAAAACTTCCCAAAATCTGAAATTGAACATTGTCTAGGGTAATTAGTTTATCAAAAGGTTGTCTTCAACCTAGATTTGGAATATTCAAAAGCAAATAAGTCAATTTTGAGATATCGTTGATTGAATA
Source organism: Diospyros lotus (assembly GCF_014633365.1). Classification (NCBI taxonomy): domain Eukaryota; kingdom Viridiplantae; phylum Streptophyta; class Magnoliopsida; order Ericales; family Ebenaceae; genus Diospyros; species Diospyros lotus. Next base: position 27,396,277 of record NC_068342.1, read on the forward strand.
AAGTTGTCTCCTTCTTGTTTCAAGTGTTCTACTATGGACCCATGGCTAAAATTCAAGTTTTCAAAACTTCCCGAAATCTAAAATTGAACTTTCTTTAGGGTAATTAGTTTATCAAAAGGTTGTCTTTAACCTAGATTTGGAATCATCAAAAACAAATAAATCAATTTTGAGATATCGTTGATTGAACAAAGTTGTCTCTTTCTTGTTTCCAGAGTTCTACAATGGACCGATGGCTAAAATTCAAGTTTTTAAAAGTTCCCAAAATCTGAAATTGAACTTTCATTAGCGTTACTAGTTAATCAAAATGTCATCTTTCACCTAGATTTGGAATCGTCAAAAGCAAATAAGTCAATTTTGTGATATTGTTGAATGAACAAAGTTGTCTATTTCATGTTTCAAGAATTCTACTATGGACCCATGGCTAAAACTCAAGTTTTCATAACTTTTCGAAATCTGAAATTAAACTTTCTTTTGGGTAATTGGTTTATCAAAATGTCGTCTTCAAGCTAGATTTTGAATCTTCAAAAGCGAATAAGTCAATTTTGAGATATCGTTGATTGAATAAAGTTGTCTCTTTCTTGTCTGAAGTTTTCTACTATGGACCCATAGCTAAAACTCAAGTTTTCAAAACTTCCCGAAATCTGAAATTGAACTTTCATTAGCATAATTAGTTTATCAAAAAGTTAACTTTCTTGAGTGTATTTAGTTCATCAAAATGTCATCTTCAACATAGAGTTGGAGTCGTCAAAAGCAAATAAGTCAATTTTGAGATATCGTTGATTGAACAAAGTTGATCATGTTTCAAGTGTTCTACAATGGACCCATGGCTAAAACTCAAGTTTTCTAAACTTCCCAAAAAATGAAATTGAACTTTCTTTAGGCTAATTAGTTTATCAAAAAGTCGAACTATCTTGAGTGTATTTAGTTCATCAAAATGTCATCTTCAAGATAGAGTTGGAATCGTCAAAAGCAAATAAGTCAATTTTGAGATATCGTTGATTGAACAAAGTTGTCTCTTTCATGTTTCAAGTGTTCTACAATAGACCCATGGCTAAAACTCAAGTTTTAAAAACTTCCCAAAAAACGAAATTGAACTATCTTCAGAGTCATTAGTTTATAAAAATGTCATCTTCAACCTAGATTTGGAATCGTTAAAAGCAAATAAGTCAAGTTAGAGATATCATTTATTAAACAAAGTTGTCTCTTTCATGTTCCAAGTGTTCTACAATGGACCCATGGCTAAAACTCAAGTTTTCAAAACTTCCCGAAAAATGAAATTGAACTATCTTTAGGGTAATTAGTTTATCAAAATGTCGTCTTCAACCTAGATTTGGAATCGTCAAAAGTAAATAAGTCAATTTTGAGATATCGTTGAGTGAACAAAGTTGTCTTATTCATGTTTCAAGTGTTCTACTATGGACCCATGGATAAAACTCAAGTTTTCAAAACTTCATGAAATATAAAAAATTGAACTTTTTTACGGTAATTAATTTATCAAAATGTTGTTTTCAACCTATATTTGGAATCGTTAAAAGCGAATAAGTCAATTTTGAGATATCGTTGATTGAACAAAGTTATCTATTTCTTGTTTCAAGTGTTCTACTATGGACCCATAGATAAAACTCAAGTTTTCAAAACTTTTGAAATCTAAAATTGAACTTCCTTTAGCATAATTAGTTTATAAAATGTCCTCTTTCACCTAGATTTGGAATCGTCAAAAGCAAATAAGTGAATTTTGAGATATCGTTAATTGAACAAAGTTTTCCCTTTCATGGTTCAATTGTTCTGCTATGGACCCATGACTAAAACTCAATTGTTCAGTAGTTCTCCAAAATCGAATTCGAACTTTCTGGAGTGTATTTATTGCCTCAAAATCTCATCTTCAACATAGAGTCAAAATCGTCAAAAGCAAATAGGTCAATTTTGAGATATAGTTGATTGAACAAAGTTGTCTCTCTCATGTTTCAAATGTTCTACTATAGACCCATGGCTAAAACTCAAGTTTTGAAAACTTTCGAAATCCGAAATTGAACTTTCTTTAGGGTAATTAGTTTATCAAAATGTCGTCTTCAACCTAGATTTGGAATCGTCAAAATCAAACAAGTCAATTTAGAGATATCGTTTATTGAACAAAGTTGTCTCTTTCATGTTTTAAGTGTTCTACAATGGACCCATAGTTAAAACTCAAGTTTTCAAAACTTCCAGAAATCCAAAATTAAACTATCTTTAGGGTAATTAGTTTATCAAAATGTCGTCTTCAACCTAGATTTGGAATCGTCAAAAGCAAATATGTCAATTTTGAGATATCGTTGATTGGACAAATTTTTCTTCTTCTTGTTTAAAGAGTTCTACTATGGACCCATGGCAAAAACTCAAGTTTTCAAAACTTCCCGAAATCCGAAATTGAAGTTTTTTTAAGGTAATTAGTTTATCAAAATGTCGTCTTCAACCCAAATTTGGATTCGTCAAAAGCAAAAATGTCAATTTAGAGATATCGTTGGTTGAACAAAGTTGTCTCTTTCATGTTTTAAGTGTTCTACTATGGACCCATGGCTAAAACTCAAGTTTTCAAAACTTCCCGAAATCCGAAAGTGAACTTTATTTAGGATAATTAGTTTATCAAAATGTTGTCTTCAACCTAGATTTGGAATCATCAAAAGTGAATAAGTCAATTTTGAGATATCATTGATTGAACAAAGTTGTCTCTTTCTTGTTCCAAGTGTTCTATTATGGACCCATGGCTAAGACTCAAGTTTTCAAAACTTCATGAAATCTAAAACTGAACTTTATTTAGGGTAATTAGTTTATCAAAATGTTGTTTTCAACCTAGATTTGGAATCGTCAAAAGCAAATAATTCATTTTTTAGATATAGTTGATTGAACAAAGTTATCTCTTTCTTGTTTCAAGTGTTCTACTATGGACCCAAGGCAAAAATGACACTTTTCATAACTTCTCCAAATCCAAAATTGAACTTTCTTTAAGATAATTAGTTTATCAAAATGTCATCTTCAACCTAGATTTGGATTCGTCAAAAGCAAATAAGTCAATTTTGACATATCGTTGATTGAACAAAGTTGTCACTTTCTTTTTTCAAGTGTTCTACTAAGGAACAATGGCTAAAAATCAAATTTTCAAAACTTCCCAAAATCCGAAATTCAACTTTCTTTAGGGTAATTAGTTTATCAAAATGTCGTGTTCAACCTAGATTTGGAATCGTCAAAAGCGAATAAGTCAATTTTGAGATATCGTTGATTGAACAAAGTTGTCTCTTTCCTGTTTCAAGTGTTCTACTATGGACCCATAGTTAAAACTGAAACTTCCAAAATCTGAAATTGAACTGTGTTTAGCATAATTAGTTTATCAAAATGTCATCTTTCACCTAGATTTGGAATCATCAAAAGCAAATAAGTAAATTATGAGATATCGTTTATTGGACAAAGTTTTCTCTTTCATAGTTCAATTGTTCTATTATGGAGCCATGACTAAAACTCAAGTGTTCAATAGTTCTCGAAAATCGAATTCCATCTTTCATGAGTGTATTTAGTGCCTCAAAATGTCATCTTCAACATAGAGTCAGAATCGTCAAAAGCAAATAAGTCAATTTTGAGATATCGTTGATTGAACAAAGTTGTCTCTTTCATGTTTCAAGTATTCTACTATGGACCCATGGCTAAAACTCAAGTTTTGAAAACTTCCCGAAATTCGAAATTAACTTTCTTTTGCGAAATTAGTTTATCAAAATGTCGTCTTCAACCTAAATTTGGAATCGTCAAAATCAAATAAGTCAATTTAGAGATATCGTTTATTCAACAAAGTTGTCTCTTTCATGTTTCAAGTGTTCTACAATGGACCCATGACAAAAACTTAAGTTTTCAAAACTTCCCAAAATCTGAAATTGAACTTTCTTTAGGGTAATTAGTTTATCAAAATGTCGTCTTCAACCTAGATTTCGAATTGTCAAAAGCAAATAAGTCAATTTTGAGATATTATTGATTGAACAAAGTTGTCTCTTTCTTGTTTCAAGTGTTCTACAATGGACCCATGGCTAAAACTCAAGTTTTCTAAACTTCTCGAAAAACGAAATTGAACTTTCTTTAGGCTAATTAGTTTATCAAAATGTCCAACTTTCTTAAGTGTATTTAGTTCATCAAAATGTCATCTTCAACATAGAGTTGGAGACGTCAAAAGAAAATAAGTCAAATTTGAGATATCGTTTATTGAACAAAGTTGTCTCTTTCATGTTTCAAGTGTTATACAATGGACCCATGGATAAAACTCAAGTTTTCAAAACTTTCCGAAAAACGAAATTGAAATATCTTTAGGGTAATTAGTTTATCAAACTGTCGTCTTCAACCTAGATTCGGAATCGTCAAAAGCGAATAAGTCAATTTTGAGATATCGTTAATTGAACAAAGTTGTCTCTTTCTTCTTTCAAGTGTTCTACTATGGACCCATGGCTAAAACTCAAGTTTTCAAAACTTCATGAAATCCAAAGTTGAACTTTCTGTACGGTAATTAGTCTATCAAAATGTTGTTTTCAACCTAGATTTGGAATCGTCAAAAGCGAATAAGTTAATTTTGAGATATCGTTGATTGAACAAAGTTATCTCTTTCTTGTTTCAAGTGTTCTACTATGGACCCATAGTTAAAACTCAAGTTTTCAAAACTTTTGAAATCTAAAATTGAACTTCATTTAGCATAATTAGTTTATAAAATGTCCTCTTTCACCTAGATTTGGAATTGTCAAAAGCAAATATGTAAATTTTGAGATATCGTTGATTGAATAAAGTTTTCTCTTTCATGGTTCAATTGTTCTGCTATGGACCCATGACTAAAACTCAAGTGTTCAATAGTTCTCAAAAATCGAATTTGAACTTTCTTGTGTGTATTTAGTGCCTCAAAATGTCATCTTAAACATAGAGTCAGAATCGTCAAAAGCAAATAAGTCAATTTTGAGATATCGTTGATTGAACAAAGTTGTCTCTTTCTTGATTCAAGAGCTCTACTCTGGAACCATAGCTAAAACTCATGTTTTCAGAACATCCCGAAATTCGAAATAGAACTTTCTTTAGCGTAATTAGTTTATCAAAATGTTGCCTTCAACCTAGATTTGGAATTGTCAAAAGCGAATAAGTCAATTTTGAGATATCGTTGGTTCAACAAAGTTGTCTCTATCTTATTTCAAGTGTTCTACTATGGACCTATGGCTAAAACTCAACTTTTCATAACTTTTCGAAATTCAAAATTGAACTTTATTTCGGGTAATTAGTATATCAAAATGTCATCTTCAACCTAGATTTGGAATCGTCAAAAGCGAATAAGTCAATTTTGAGATATCGTTGATTGAACAAAGTTGTATCTTTCTTGTTTCAAGTGTTCTACTATGGACCCATGGCTAAAACTCAAGTTTTCATAACTTCTCGAAATCCAAAATTGAACTTTCTTTAGGGTAATTAGTTTATCAAAATGTCGTCTTCAACGTAGATTTGGAATCGTCAAAAGCGAATAAGTCAATTTTGAGATATAGTTGATTGAACAAAGTTGTCTCTTTCTTGATTCAAGAGCTCTACTCTGGAACCATAGCTAAAACTCATGTTTTCAGAACATCCCAAAATCCGAAATTGAACTTTTTTTAGCGTAATTAGTTTATCAAAATGTTGTCTTCAACCTAGATTGGGAATCGTCAAAAGCGAATAAGTCAATTATGAGATATCGTTGGTTCAACAAAGTTGTCTCTTTCTTATTTCAGGTGTTCTACTATGGACCCATGGCTAAAACTCAAGTTTTCATAACTTCCCGAAATCCAAAATTGAACTTTCTTTAGGGTAATTAGTTTATCAAAATGTCGTCTTCAACGTAGATTTGGAATCGTCAAAAGCGAATAAGTCAATTTTGAGATATAGTTGATTGAACAAAGTTGTCTCTTTCTTGATTCAAGAGCTTTACTCTGGACCCATAGCTAAAACTCATGTTTTCAAAACATCCCGAAATCCGAAATTGAACTTTTTTTAGGGTAATTAGTTTATCAAAATGTCATTTTCAACCTAGATTTGGAATCGTAAAAAGCGAATAAGTTAATTTTGAGATACCGTTGATTGAACAAAGTTGTCTCTTTCATGTTTCAAGTGTTCTACAATGGACCCATGACAAAAACTTAAGTTTTCAAAACTTCCCAAAATCTGAAATTGAACTTTCTTTAGGGTAATTAGTTTATCAAAATGTCGTCTTCAACCTAGATTTCGAATTGTCAAAAGCAAATAAGTCAATTTTGAGATATTATTGATTGAACAAAGTTGTCTCTTTCTTGTTTCAAGTGTTCTACAATGGACCCATGGCTAAAACTCAAGTTTTCTAAACTTCCCAAAAAATGAAATTGAACTTTCTTTAGGCTAATTAGTTTATCAAAATGTCGAACTTTCTTAAGTGTATTTAGTTCATCAAAATGTCATCTTCAACATAGAGTTGGAGACGTCAAAAGAAAATAAGTCAAATTTGAGATATCGTTTATTGAACAAAGTTGTCTCTTTCATGTTTCAAGTGTTATACAATGGACCCATGGCTAAAACTCAAGTTTTCAAAACTTCTCGAAATTCGAAATTGAACTTTCTTTATGGTAATTAGTTTATCAAAATGTCGTCTTCAACCTAGATTTGGAATAGTCAAAGGCAAATAAGTCAATTTTGAGATATCGTTGGTTCAACAAAGTTGTCTCTTTCTTATTTCAAGTGTTCTACTATGGACCCATGGCTAAAACTCAAGTTTTCATAACTTTCCGAAATCCAAAATTGAACTTTCTTTAGGGTAATTAGTTTCTCAAAATGTCGTCTTCAACGTAGATTTGGAATCGTCAAAAGCGAATAAGTCAATTTTGAGATATAGTTGATTAAACAAAGTTGTCTCTTTCTTAATTCAAGAGCTCTACTCTGGACCCATAGCTAAAACTCATGTTTTCAAAACATCCCGAAATCTGAAATTGAACTTTCTTTAGGGTAATTAGTTTATCAAAATGTCGATTTCAACCTAGATTTGGAATCGTAAAAGGCGAATAAGTTAATTTTGAGATACCGTTGATTGAACAAAGTTGTCTCTTTCCTGTTTCAAGTGTTCTACTATGGACCCATAGTTAAAACTGAAACATCCAAAATCTGAAATTGAACTATGTTTAGCATAATTAGTTTATCAAAATGTTGTCTTTCACCTAGATTTGGAATCGTCAAAAGCAGATAAGTAAATTATGAGATATCGTTTATTGAACAAAGTTTTCTCTTTCATGGTTCAATTGTTCTATTATGGAGCCATGACTAAAACTCAAGTGTTCAATAGTTCTTGAAAATTGAATTCCGTCTTTCATGAGTGTATTTAGTGCCTCAAAATGTCATCTTCAACATAGGGTCAGAATCGTCAAAAGCAAATATGTCAATTTTGAGATATCGTTGATTGAACAAAGTTGTCTCTTTCATGTTTCAAGTGTTCTACTATGGACCCATGGCTAAAACTCAAGTTTTGAAAACTTCCCGGAATTCGAAATTAACTTTCTTTAGGGAAATTAGTTTATCAAAAATGTCGTCTTCAACCTAGATTTGGATTCGTCAAAATCAAATAAGTCAATTTAGAGATATCGTTTATTGAACAAAGTTGTCTCTTTCATGTTTCAAGTGTTCTACAATGGACCCATGGCTAAAACTCAAGTTGTCAAAACTTCCCGGAATCCGAAATTGAACTATCTCTAGGATAATTAGTTTATCAAAATGTCGTCTTCAACCTAGGTTTGGAATCGTCAAAAGCAAATAAGTCAACTTTGAGATATCGTTGATTGAACAAAGTTGTCTCTTTCTTGTTTCAAGTTTTCTACGATGGACTCATGGCTAAAACTCAAGTTTTCAAAATTTCTAGAAATCTGAAATTGAACTTTCTTTAGCGTAATTAGTTTATCAAAATGTTGTCTTCAACCTAGATTTGGAATCATCAAAAGCGAATAAGTCAATTTTGAGATATCGTTGGTTGAACAAAGTGGTCTCTTTCTTATTTCAATTGTTCTACTATGGACCCATGGCTAACACTCAAGTTTTCAAAATTTCTCGAAATCCGAAATTAACTTTCTTTTGGGAAATTAGTTTATCAAAATGTCGTCTTCAACCTAGATTTGCAATCGTCAAAATCAAATAAGTCAATTTAGAGATATCTTTTATTAAATAAAGTTGTCTCTTTCATGTTTCAAGTGTTCTACAATGGACCCATGGCTAAAACTCAAGTTGTCAAAATTTCTCGAAATTCAAAATTAACTTTCTTTAGCGTAATTAGTTTATCGAAATGTTGTCTTCAACCTAGATTTGGAATCGTCAAAAGCGAATAAGTCAATTTTGAGATATCATTGATTGAACAAAGTTGTCTCTTTCTTGTTTCAAGTGTTCTATTATGGACCCAGGGCTAAAACTCAAGTTTTCATAACTTCCCGAAATCCAAAATTGAACTTTCTTTAGGGTAATTAGTTTATCAAAATGTCGTCTTCAACCTAGATTTGGAATCGTCAAAAGCAAATAAGTCAATTTTGAGATATCGCTGATTGAACAAAGTTGTCTCTTTCTTGATTCAAGAGCTCTACTATTGACCCATAGCTAAAACTCATGTTTTCAAAACATCCCAAAATCTGAAATTGAACTTTCTTTAGGGCAATTAGTTTATTAAAATGTCGTCTTTCACCTAGATTTAGAATTGTCAAAAGCAAATAAGTAAATTTTGAGATATCGTTTATTGAACAAAGTTTTCTCTTTCATGGTTTAATTGTTCTACTATGCACTCATTACTAAAACTCAAGTGTTCAATAGTTCTCAAAAATCGAATTCAAACTTTCTTTAGTGTAATTACTTTATCAAAATGTTGTCTTCGACCTAGATTTGGAATCGTCAAAAGCAAATAAGTTAATTTTGAGATATCGTGGATTGAACAATGTTATCTCGTTCTTGTTTCAAGTTTTCTACGATGGACCCATAGCTAAAACTCAAGTTTTCAAAATTTCCCGAAATCTGAAATTGAACTTTCTTTAGCGTAATTAGTTTATCAAAATGTTGTCTTCAACCTAGATTTGGAATCGTCAAAAGCAAATAAGTCAATTTTGAGATATCGTTGGTTGAACAAAGTTGTCTCTTTCTTATTTCAAGTGTTCTACTACGGACCCATGGCTAACACTCAAGTTTTCAAAATTTCTCGAAATCCGAAATTGAACTTTTTTTAGGGTAATTAGTTTATCAAAATGTTATTTTCAACCTAAATTAGGAATCGTCAAAAGCGAATAAGTCAATTTTGAGATATCGTTGATTGAACAAAGTTGTCAATTTCTTGTTTCAAGTGTTCTATTATGGACCCATAGCTAAAAGTCAAGTTTTCAAAACTTCCCAAAATCTGAAATTGAACTTCCGTTAGCGTAGGTAGTTTATCAAAATGTTGTCTTTCACCTAGATTTGGAATCCTCAAAATCAAATAAGTCAATTTTGAGATATCGTTGATTGATCAAAGTTGTCTATTTCATCTTTCAAGTGTTCTACTATGGACGCTAAAACTCAAGTTTTCATAACTTTTCAAAATCTGAAATTGAACTTTATTTCGGGTAATTAGTATATCAAAATGTCATCTTCAACCTAGATTTGGAATCGTCAAAAGCGAATAAGTCAATTTTTAGATATCGTTGATTGAACAAAGTTGTCTCTTTCTTGTTTCAAGTGTTCTACTATGGACCCATGGCTAAAACTCAAGTTTTCATAACTTCCCAAAATCCAAAATTGAACTTTCTTTAGGGTAATTAGTTTATCAAAATGTCATCTTCAACGTAGATTTTGAATCATCAAAAGCGAATAAGTTAATTTTGAGATATAGTTGATTGAACAAAGTTGTCTCTTTCTTGATTCAAGAGCTCTACTCTAGAACCATAGCTAAAACTCATGTTTTCAAAACATCCCGAAATCCGAAATTGAACTTTCTTTAGCGTAATTAGTTTATCAAAATGTTGTCTTCAACCTAGATTTGAAATCGTCAAAAACGAATAAGTCAATTTTGAGATATCGTTGGTTCAACAAAGTTGTCTCTTTCTTGTTTCAAGTGTTCTACTATGGACCCATTGATTAGTGCTCAAAAATACCATAATATTGTCATATATTATTTCTTCCTAACCATTTTAATGATCTGAAATTGATAAATGATTGTTTGTAGGTCCAAATTAGAGAAAATAATGGAGAAACAAAGAAATTTCAAGATATATTCGAATGAGGATAAGCTAGTCGAGAAGCAGAAAATCAGACATTCGAATGTCCAGGAAGGTCATTCGAATGACAAGACACATCAGACCATTCGAATGAGAGAGTTTCATATAGATGCGGAAGCCATTCGAATTAGGCGCAGACCATTCGAATGTGGGACCTCAAGCAATGCGATAGCCATTCGAATCTGTAGGAGAAATGAACGAAGAAAAAAACAAAATCCATTCAAATGCATCACTGTTGCATTCGAATGACCAGCTAATTCAGAGAGGAAATACACAGGAGAAGTAAAATTCATTCGAATGGGCAAGAATGACATTCGAATGACTTATTCAAATTAAAGAGACAAATCAACCTAACATCTGAATACTCTTCTCAGCCATTCGAATCCCTCTACCAGGTCAATTTCGCCAGCTTCACAAAGATACACGGTGGCTTGGATGGTAAATAATGATCTGCAAGAAAGGACAATTTGGGGAAAAAAGGAGAACAAAAAGGAAGCTCATCGTCTTCCCCGGGGGATCCGCCATTTTTAGAGAGAGCTTTTACTTTTGGTCTAAAGCTTAGTGATCGTCTGTTCATCTTTTATCTGTTCTTCTTTTATTCTTACTTGCGACATTTTTAAACACAGAGTTTGTAATCTATTTCATTATTGTATTCAACTATCCGAATCAGCTACAGTTACTGTTACATTGGTATTGGAAATTCATCGAATAGCAAATTAACTGTCTGTGCTTAGTAGAATTTGTTTACATTATTTTCCTGCTTTAATATGAAAATCATCTTTGTTAGTTCTTTAAACGTAATGTGTGGCTAGTTTACAACTTGGGTAAGGCGAGGACAGTGTCCAATGTTCTTGAATCTCAAGATAAGCCAAACCTCGATGAATGCAAGATTTATCTGAGTTAAACTCGAGTTGAGTGTGTAAATGGTTTTGTGAGTTTGGATTGGGTCATCATCCTAACTTAGAACTCTCATGCCATGTAGGAGAGTTGCTAGAATTGGAGATGAGATATACCCAAGCTCAGACGATCAAATCATAGTCTGTAGTATAATACAATTTACAGTGACATCTTAACCTAGAACCCTCATATCATGTATGAGGGTTGCTTAGCTGAGAATCATTTGTATCTTGAATTATAACTACCAAACGATCCTCTGTTTATTTCAGATTAATGTTGTTGTTTAAATTGCTATAAGAGATTTATTAGGCATTGGTTCTGAACTCGCCTCAACCCAAAACCTTTTTAATATTCCAAAAAAACCTTTTCACAATCAAGAAAACTTAGCTCTCTTTGGATAAATCAACCCTAATGAACAATTCTTTTGTTAAATAAACCTCCCAGTGAATCGACCCGGACTTGTCCAGAATTTATATTTGTGCTACAACTGCACTCACACACTGGTGAGTTTAAACCTCCTCACCATTTCAACACTGAACAACCAAACTGATTAAGGCTATCTAAATTGTAGGGTGAGAAGTGCAGCCACCAATGGCTAAAACTTAAGTTTTCATAACTTCCTGAAATCTGAAATTGAACTTTCTTTAGGGTAATTAGTTTATCAAAATGTCATCTTCAACTTAGATTTGGAATCGTCAAAAGAAAATAAGTCAAGTTAGAGATATCGTTTATTGAACAAAGTTGTCTCTTTCATGTTTCAAGTGTTCTACAATAGACCCATGACTAAAACTCAAGTTTTCAAAACTTCCCAAAAAATGAAATTGAATTATCTTTAAGGTAATTAGTTTATCAAAATATCGTCTTCAACCTAGATTTGGAATCGTCAAAAGCAAATAAGTCAATTTTGAGATATCCTTGATTGAACAAAGTTGTCTCTTTCATGTTTCAAGTGTTATACTATGGACCCATGGCTAAAACTCAAGTTTTCAAAACTTCCTGAAATCCGAAATTGACCTTTCTTTATGGTAATTAGTTTATCAAAATGTCGTCTTCAACCTAGATTTGGAATCGTCAAAAGCAAATAAGTTAAGTTAGAGATATCGTTTATTGAATAAAGTTGTCTCTTTCATGTTTCACGTGTTCTACAATGGACCCATGTCTAAAACTCAAGTTTTCAAAACTTCCTAAAAAACGAAATTTAATTATCTTTAGGGTAATTAGTTTATCAAAATGTCGTCTTCATCCTAGATTTGGAATCGTCAAAAGCAAATAAGTCAATTTTGAGATATCGTTGATTGAACAAAGTTGTCTCCTTCTTGTTTCAAGTGTTCTACTATGACCCATGGCTAAAATTCAAGTTTTCAAAACTTCCCAAAATTTGAAATTAAACTTTCTTTAGGGTAATTAGTTTATCAAAAGGTTGTCTTTAACCTAGATTTGGAATCGTCAAAAACAAATAAATCAATTTTGAGATATCGTTGATTGAACAAAGTTTTCTTCTTCATGTTTCAAGTGTTCTACTATGTACGCATAGCTAAAACTCAAGTTTTTCAAAACTTCCCGAAATCCAAAAATGAACTTTCTTTAGGGTAATTAGTTTATCAAAATGTCGTCTTCAACCAAGATTTGGAATCGTCAAAAGCGAATAAGTTAATTTTGAGATATCGTTGATTGAACAAAATTGTCTCATTCTTGTTTCAAGTGTTCTACTATTGACCCAAGGCTAAAACTCAAGTTTTCAAAACTTCCCGAAATCTAAAATTGAACTTTCTTTAGGGTAATTAGTTTATCAAAATGTCGTGTTCAACCTAGATTTGGAATCGTCAAAAGTAAATAAGTCAATTTTGAGATATCTTTGATTGAACAAAGTTGTCTCTTTCTTGTTTCCAGAGTTCTACAATGGACCGATGGCTAAAATTCAAGTTTTCAAAAGTTCTCGAAATCTGAAATTGAACTTTCATTAGCGTTATTAGTTAATCAAAATGTCATCTTTCACCTAGATTTGGAATCGTCAAAAGGAAATAAGTCAATTTTGAGATATTGTTGAATGAACAAAGTTGTCTATTTCATGTTTCAAGAGTTATACTATGGACCCATGGCTAAAACTCAAGTTTTCATAACTTTTTGAAATCTCAAATTGAATTTTCTTTAGGGTAATTAGTTTATCAAAATGTCGTCTTCAAGCTAGATTTTGAATCTTCAAAAGCGAATAAGTCAATTTTGAGATATCGTTGATTGAACAAAGTTGTCTCTTTCTTATCTAAAGTTTTCTACTATGGACCCGTAGCTAAAACTCAAGTTTTCAAAACTTCCCAAAATATGAAATTGAACTTTCGTTAGCATAATTAGTTTATCATAATGTCGTCTCTCACCTAGATTTGGAATCGTCAAAAGCAAATATATAAATTTTGACATATCGTTGATTGAACAAATTTTTCTCTTTCATGGTTCAAGTGTTCTACTATGGACCAATGACTAAAACTCAAGTTTTCAATAGTTCTCAAAAATCAAATTCAAGCTTTCTTGAGTGTATTTAGTGTATCAAAATGTCTTCTTCAACATTGTTTCGGAATCGTCAAAAGCAAGTAAGTCAATTTTGAGATATCGTTGATTGAACAAAGTTGTTTCTTTGTTGTTTCAAGTGTTCTACTATAGACCCATGGCTAAAACTGATGTTTTCATAACTTCCCTAAATCAGAAATTGAACTTTCATTAGCATAATTAGTTTATCAAAATTTCCTCTTTCATCTTGATTTTGAATCGTCAAAATCAAATAAGTAAATTATGAGATATCGTTGATTGAACAATGTTTTCTCTTCCATGTTTCAAATGTTCTACTATGGACCCATCACTAAAACTCAAGTTCTCAATAGTTCTCGAAAATTGAATTCAAACTTTTTTGAGTGTATTTAGTTCATCAAAATGTCATCTTCAACATAGAGTTGGAGTCGTCAAGAGCAAATAAGTCAATTTTGACATATCGTTGATTGAACAAAGTTGTCTCTTACATGTTTCAAGTGTTCTACTCTGGACCCATGGCTAAAACTCAAGTTTTCAAAACTTCCCGAAATCCGAAATTGAACTTTGTTTAGGGTAACTAGTTTATCAAAATGTCATCTTCAACATAGATTTGGAATCGTCAAAAGCAAATAAGTCAATTTTGAGATATCATTGATTGAACAAAGTTGTCTCTTTCATGTTCCAAGTGTTCTACTATGAACCCATGGCTAAAACTCAAGTTTTCAAAACTTTCCGAAATCCAAAATTGAACTTTCTTTAGGGTAATTAGTTTATCAAAATGACGTCTTCAACCTAGATTTGTTATCGTCAAAAGCAAATAAGTCAATTTTGAGATATCGTTGATTGAACAAAGTTGTCTCTTTCTTGTTTCAAGTGTTCTACAATGGACCCATGGCTAAAACTCAAGTTTTCATAACTCCCCAAAATCCGAAATTGAACTTTCTTTAGGGTAATTAGTTTATCAAAATGTCATGTTCAACCTAGAGTTGGAATCGTCAAAAGTGAATAAGTCAATTTTGAGATATCGTTAATTGAACAAAGTTGTCTCTTTCTTGTTTCAGAAATTAAACTTTCGTTAGCATAATTAGTTTATCAAAATGTCATCTTTCACCTTGATTTTGAATCGTCAAAAACAAATAAGTAAATTTTGAGATATCGTTGATTGAACAATGTTTTCTCTTTCATGTTTCAGGTGTTCTACTAAGCACCCATCACTAAAACTCAAGTTCCCAATAGTTCTCGAAAATTGAATTCGAACATTCCTGAGTGTATTTAGTGCATCAAAATGTCATCTTCAACATAGAGTCAGAATCTTCAAAAGCAAAAAAGTTAATTTTGAGATATCGTTGATTGAAAAAAATTGTCTCTTTCATGTTTCAATTGTTCTAATCTGGACCCATGGCTAAAACTCAAGTTTTCTAAACTTCCTAAAATCCGAAATTGAACTTTCTTTAGGGTAATTAGTTTATCAAAATGTCATCTTCAAAATAGATTTGGAATCGTCAAAAGCAAATAAGTCAATTTTGAGATTCGTTGATTGAACAAAGTTGTCTCTTTCATGTTTCAAGGTTCTACTATGGACCCATGGCTAAAATAACTGATACTATTGATAGGATTATTAAATATGAAAAACTTTTTTCAAATGAAAATCTGTTAACTATTTTTAATGATTTATTTTTTCAATTTCAAAAACTTCGTATGGATAATAATTTTCTTAAATCTCAACTTGAAATATTGTCAAAAGAAGTAGAAGCTTTAAAATCAAATGATGCTAACAAATATTTAAGAACCTGTAGTAGAAATCTTCTAGGAATGTTAATAGGAACAGATATGCCAAGACAAAATGTAACATCCCAAAATTCTGCTCAGTTTTTATTTACATCATCGGTAGCAAAAGAGCCCAGACAATCAAGTCTTATCAATTACAACTTCTAACACCTTGCCTACAACTCACCCTCGGAGATCTTTTCAATCGGGATCACCCTGTACACACAGCCACATAAGACCGACGCGACACTAGCCCATTCTCGATATCAACTTCCATACTTGGAATGATGTTAAAAACAAAGTGAGCCGCAAGGCTCAACAAGTATATCTAAAATAAAATGGGCACAAGAAGGAATTGAGGTGAGACAGAATTATCATACCTATTACATGAGAAATGACCAGGCTATGATTTACAGCTCCATATACTCACATTATACTTTACGACATCATGCATCTATCTGTATTACATATAACCATACCCTATTATACCACATTGTGGCACGTGCCATGTCTCAAAACACGTCATACACAGTGCAATGCTTTACCACGCTTGACATTCATGCTATGATATAGACTTCATAGACACACAAATGCTCACAACATGTTCACCTATGTGCACACCACAAGCCAAATGTCTACATATAAATATGCCATGACACAATCCTTTTATTCACTTGCTCACACAACATGCATCAATGTGCATTCCATATCCATATCATAATAAATATGCCATGTCAACATGCTATTCTTATTAGTTTTAGAAGCTGTAAAAGTCTGAAGGGTTAGAGTTTTACCTTGTTATACCAAGGAGCAGGATGCTCCATCTTGGAATGTCCGAAGAAAGGCCTTTAATTTTCCTAGCTCTTCTAAGTTTAACTGAGTAGGATCAACCTCTGTTGAATCCACTTTATCAGTTTCTTCTTCGGAATCTTTATTGGATAGGAAGCTTTAGTGCTTCATATTTTTGAAGCCTCCAATCCAGCTCAAGACCACTTCTTTCCCATGCAACTTGAATCATGTTTCACTAGTATGTCGTGGCCTTTTACAAAAAGTGCACCATTTCCCTTCACGATTAGGTCCACGATTCTGAAATCCAGATTTTCCATGGATTTGAATTCCAAGTTTGCCAGGCTTGATTCCTCCTCCTCCTTGTCTGCTAATCATTAATGCTAACCCTTCGTTGTTGTGTTTTGTAAACATGGCGTACCTTCAATTTTCCTCACTCCTGATAATGGCAAACACTTCATTTAAGTTAGGGAGTTTATCCTTACCCAAGACTTGAATCCTCACTTGATCAAATTCTGGATTTAGGTCGGCTAGAAACTCAACTATTCGATCTCTCTCAACAATCTGATTAAGAGTAGCAGCATCCTCTTGGCATACCATTTTGACAGCTTGATAGTGATCAAACTCCAACCATAATCCTTTCATCTGGTTATAGTACTCTGTTACTGTCAACTGCCTTTGCTTGGTAAAGTTTATCTTTGTTTTAACTTCAAAGATCACCGAAGCATCCTTGACTCTCGATAAGGTTTGTTGGATAGTCTCCCATACCTCCTTGGCTATGCTTAGGAACATAAAATTCCTACTGATCTCTAGTTGCATTGAACTCCACAGCCAAGACATAATCCGTGAGTCTTCCACATCCCAGGTCGTGAAGGCTAGATCTGCTTCCTTTGGTGAAATTCCAGTTAGGTGATTCCCTTTCCCGCATCCTTTGAGGAGAGTCTTGACCAGTTAAGTCCATTATAGATAATTCCTATCGTCTGACCGATAGGATTGGTGAACACTTGGCAATTCACCAGCTATAGAGGATTGATCAACTGGAACTATTTCTCCAATTATGATGGTAGGGGGTGTGTTGACATCTGAAGTCTCTGACATGATCTCCGAAAAAAACCGCAAAACAATGAAGGTTCTGATGGATGGGAGAACAGGCTGTGCACTAAAGGCATTAGGGTTGCTGGTAGATCAGGCTAGAATCGAGTGGCTCTGATACCTTGTAGAAGAAATCAAAATAATTCTTCATATCATTAAATATTGTGAACACTATGAACCTATTGATACAAACTCCTAGGTCTAGTAAACTCCTAAGAATATACAAACTCCTAATAATTCTCTTAAGTTTTAGGAGCAGATTACATTCCTAAAAATTAGGATTAGATCACATTCTACTAGATTATAACAACTAATTTATAACAGATAAATAAAACACAAAACATATAAACAAAACAGATAAATTAAAATTAGATAGCATCCTTATCTTCTTAGTTCTCGGCTTTGCTTTTCCTCATCAACATTAACACATACTAGCTCATATATTTGTAAATAAAAGGATGTTGTCATTCTATAGTTTCACAGCTTGAGTAGTTGCAGGTCCTTTCTAAATAGTATATTTTCTTTATTATCTTGCTATGTTAGCAGTATTTTTGTGTTGGTTTATTGAAACATTTAAAAATATTTTTTACCAACATCAACTTCTTGTTGTCCACAGGAAGCAAGTTTGTAGGTGTTGAAGGAAATTTGGGTGTGAGGTTTAATGACTTAAAAGACGTGGGTATTTTGATGATGTAGAAACATTTATTGTTCTTTCCCCTTATTTTATTGGGTGACAATAATGAACTTCTTTATTCTAGTGTCAACATTTTTTGATGGACCTCTGCAAGGGGGTCTCATTGCACTTTCTTGTCTCAACTTGTTAAACTCTTCCACTACTTCTATTAAGTTCAAGTCACCAAATTTAGCACAAAAATCCTCAATGAAATCTATCCAGTTATCGTTACTTTGTAGCATGATCCAACCTTGGAACCTAGAATCGGCCACATTGTTCAGATATGCAAAGGCTGAAGTGATCTTCTGTTGCTTTCATACTTGATACAAGGAGGATTGCATTCAAAATTAGTGACATAATATTTCATCTTTAAGTTGCAAAATTAATAAAAAATAAAATTACAAATTCAAAATCAAAATAGGGTCAGAATTTTTCGCCGCTATTATAATAATTTACAAGATTTTCATTTGAATTAGTAACGAAATAAAATTAATAAACATTTGTAACATTACGCATCGAGCAATAAGAAGGATCGTAACAACTTACCCTGATGGGTCTACGCGAACTTCCTAAATAGTCATCCATCATTGACTTTCCCCAGTTCAAGCATGCTTAAGCCAAGAGTTCTTTGCCTACATTCAGTTCAAAAGGTATCCAGTTGGTGTTGTTTCATTCCTTATTTATCTTCGAGATATACTACATTTCTCTGGCTCTTGGGGTATTACATTCTCCCCTCTTTTAACACATGACGTCCTCGTCATGCCACCTTACAACTGGTTTCAGATCTTTTTCCCTTTGGAGGCTACCATCATAGAAGCCGCTCCTTGCACAGGCCCTTAAGCCCCGGCGCCACTCTCCGCCCTCATCGGACCGCATTCTCTAAGGGTTGACTCTGATACCACCTGTAACATCATGCATCGAGCGATAAGAAGGACCGGAACAACTTACTCTAATGGACCTACGCGAACTTCCCAGGGGGTCACCCATTCTTGAGCTTTCCCAGCTCAAGCACGTTTAACCCGAGAGTTCTTTGCCTACATTCAACCCAAAAGGTATCCAATTGGTGTTGTTTCATTCCTTACTTATCCTCGATATATACTACCATTCTTTGGGCTCTTAGGATATTACAACATTAAAATTAAAATTAATATCCATTTGAATTAGCAATGGAATATTTCGTCTGCATTTGAATACAAGACAAACAAAGAAGCTCATATCCATTTGAATTAAAGGTAAAAACTAAAAAAAAAAAATATTCAGATAAAAGACAAATACAAGTAAAACATATCCAGATATAAGACACAAACATATATTTGCACTCGATTATTGTTTATTTGTACAAAAATTATTAGTACAAATAAACTTAGAGTTACTTACAAAATTTATTAACAAAATTTATTAGTAAGTCTCATAGATCTTTCTTCTTTTTAAAAAATACAGGAGCGAAACAATCATTTTACTAATATTGGAAGACCTAAAAGAGTCTTTCAATGTATCATTAATCGTGAAACATCGATTGTTTGTTGAATTCTATGAGTTGAATGAAAGTAAGATACTCCAAATTCGGGATTTTATTTATTATTTATATATATTATTTTATGTTTATTATTGAGTATAAAATATATTTTTCTCTATATACATATTATTTAGATTTTATGATTTTTTTTAAATATTTGAAATATTCTTTTAAAAAATCAAATAGCTTAAATAGTGGCGTGCAGCGACGGGCCCTTCACTAACTAAATATTTGACGTCGCTCTTGCTTCCCATTTCCATTGATTGCGCCTGCTATTGAAGTTCTGAAGAGGTTACATCGACGTCGCTCATTGCTAGCTTATTATTTGCTTCTGATGGCATGCTCACGTCGTGTGTCATTCGAGAAGAACAACAATGATAAGATGGAAATGTCGGCGAATAACACGAGCGAGAAGAAGACGACAAGGGATAAGGACTTGAAGGTTAATAAGTATTTCACCGCCAGAATCACGAGACTTGATCATTTTGAAGGCACCATTGAAGGCATTCAGAGTATACTAAAGCAGAAGTCTCGCCTGGAGGAACAGTTTAAGGCATCTGCTTTTGGCCAGATTGTCCTTGAGGTAGATGGACTAACTTGAAGCATTCAATTAGTCGACAGACTATTCTTAAGCATGTTGAAGCAGACATACAAGAAAGGATCATTGTTCTTCAGGCTCAGAGGTCAGGATATAAAATTTGGGAGGGATGAATTTGCACTGATCACGGGGTTAAAGTTTGGCAACAACGAAGCAGCGAGGCGAAAAATCATATTGAAGAAGCCTCCACAAATGTTTGCCAGGTTTTTCTCAGAATGCAACCTAAAGATGGGGGTTTTAGGGTCTAGGTTAATTAAGGTGTTTTATCAGGATATTGTTAGCGGAAAGATGGAATGTTCTGATGACGAACTCCTATCCATGTCATATCTGATGATGATGTGGGAAATCAATTCCAAGGCTCCTTGCATGAGGGTGGATATCAGGTATTTTCACCTGGCCTCTCACTGGGATGAGTTGAACCGATTCCGTTGGGAAATCGACTCCTTTATCACTACTACAGAGAGTGCCAGAAAATGCATATTGAATGGGTTCAATCAAAACACTAAGAAGAAGAAGTATTCCATTGGAGGTTTCTCACTTACCATACAGGTATGGATTTATTATGTGATATAGAGATATAGAGATTTAGTGTCGCTGTGCCAAGTGTACTGCTATCAACTACAGATAAAGCTCGAGCAGTGCCAAGTGTAACTCTAACACGGGCATTCCATGTCAGCATCTTGCATCTTGCTTCTTCATCAACAAAATGTAGCATATCATGCAAGCTTTCATTTCAAGATGTTGGCCATGTTGGAAATGTATGCCCTAAAGACACGTTTTGTTTAATTTATGGTAATGATGTTTCTTTTAGTCAGTTTATGGCACATATATTATTTGCATTTAATTATTGGAAAAGTGTCCATGCTATTAAGTAAGTGATTCATGTGATGGGTCGTTCTTCACAGTTAGGCATGAATCATGGGTACTTAATAAGCAAGAAAATATTACTCTTGATCTTTTGATAGAACTGGGCATTTTATCATGATAAGATCATTGTGCAATAGATCCTAATGGAGGATGGCTTGCCTTAGCCAGTAAACAGTCCGTTTACTCTAATTGTACAAGCGCATTTGGAATGCGTAGAGTGGACCTGTGATAGAAGCTAATGACAAAGTACTAATTATCATGGAGCTAGTCTATCACTGCTACTACGTGGACGAGTACTCTAATACTTGAGTATTAGTTGGTGGTCTAGTGAACCTAGAGCTATATTCTTAGATTCACTATAGGTGAGGTCTATCAAAGATCAATAACCTTTTGAGTTGGGAGTATGGTTTCTAATTAGCTAAGACAGACTAATACAAGATAGTTTCTGTGATTCACCCCCTTGTGATTGTCCAAGAATAATCAAATAATCTAGGGCCCTGGGAACGTGACTTAAGAGTGTGTGCTTCTGGGTAGCTCCCAGTGATAAGCAAGTACATTCGAGTAGTCACGGATTATTGGACTAGTGATCTAAGGATGGTAGAAATCATTTAGAGAGGTGTTAGTACATTATTCCTTTCTAAATGATGGGTGTTACGCAGAGGGGTATTTTCGTCATTACACTAGTAGGTCAAAGACATTGCATATGCAAAATTATTCGTGGGGTCAGTGTTACCATATGGTGATAGTTGGAACACTTAGAATGACAAAATATAGCTACAAGGTAGCAGGGATATTTTGGTCATTTTAGTAGCCGTGAATAATTTGTCTTTTGGTCCCCGGGGTAGCTCGATATAACTCATGTATTATTTTATACATTTGGCTTGTTGGGTGAATTACATTGAGAGAGAATTATTTTATTCAGAATGGTCCATAATTAATTGGGCTAGAATAAAATAATAGTTCATTAGTTTTTTAATTAATTAATTGGGCTAACCCAATTAGAAAATTAATTAAATGAACTTGGCCCACTAGGGTTTTAACCCTAGGGTTCTCCCTATATATATTCTCTCCTTGGTTGTTTTTCATCTAAGGGTTTTTTTTTTTTTTTACTCTTCTTCACCAAAAGAGAGGCCACGAGTTTGAGTCATACCTTTGGAAGATCAAGAGAACGTTCAAGTTCTGATGCGAAGGAGCCGAAGGATTGCAGGACAGCTGTCATCTCCACCACGAGAAGAAGCTCCCGCCCATCCTCCTCCTATCACTTCATTCCGTCCGGTAATCCGAAGGAAAAGTAAGTTTCCTAGATTCTAATCAATACGAGGAAAGTTTTTATTTAAAAACGCTTCCGTTGCATGCTATGTATCCTCGTGATGATCCTACAGGCCATGCTCCACTTTGTAAGGCCCCCACCCAGGTCCCCAAAGAACCAGAGCAGGTACCTTACTAAAATAGAGACAACCTGGACTTGGATAAACCTGTCATGCATGCGACTAATAGATACAAAAACCTGATAAAGGAATCTTGCAATCACAGCATGAGTATCAAAACCTTAACTTGCTATACAACAGTTGACCACAGGCTCACATAGGCCAGGCATGCATAACATACAATACTGGCACAACGGCCACAAAATACAACATGGACCACACATATACAAAAGAAAACTAATAAATATACACGCCGGAAGCGATAGAAGGCATAAAAAGAAACCCCCAGACTGATAACTGTTAGGTCTGCATGGCCTTGTACACTGCCTACCTTGGAAGTCGGGACTCGCTAGACTCGCCCACAACTGGGTCCTTACCTTTACCTGGAATGAAAAGAACACAAGGTGAGTCCAAATGACTCAGCAAGCCCATAAGAAATGAAAGGCTGATAAGAGTATGGAAGCTAAAGAGTAATCCGTACCCCATGTGCTACAACCATACATCACATGTCCATGAATAGCAAGATAGATATACAAAAAGACAGTATAATAAAATATGAACATATTGGTCCTTGGGGCCCACATAAGACACACGGCACCCAAGTCCCTATCACAAACCTGTTGTTGCCCTGAAAGACAGTTGAACTTGTAACTCGAGCCGAACCTCACTTGAGTGGGAGCGACCCACACTCTCTACATTAGAGCTGAAGCTAAAACTGGAGACGAAGATGTAACTAGAGCCGAAGCTATAACTGGAGCCGAAGCTGTAACTAGAGCCGGAGCTATAATTGGAGCCAAAGCTGTAATTGGAGCCGAAGCTATAACTGGAGTCGAAGCTGTATCTAGAACCGAAGCTATAACTGGAGCTGAAGCTGTAATTAGAGCCAAAGCTATAACTGGAGCCGAAGCTGTAACGCCCCACTTTTTCGATATGCAATAACTTGAAATATAATTAAGACGTCACCTACAGGCGTTATGGAAACCCTTACCAACGGAAGCATTAGATTGAACTTGCAAGCTTAACCAAAGCTAAATGAAAGGGTTTCCACTAGATTTCCTTTGCAAGTTCAATAAATGCATACGACCTTCAATACTCCATAAAACACAACACATCATAGCAAGTACAATTATAGGACACTTACACACATACCTCTTACAACCTTGAGTACCCTAGCTACTATTCACAATATAATACTTAGGTTACAAGGGTACATAATGAAACCAAAATCCCAAAGCTAGCGAAGCTCCACCTCCTTGCCCACGCTTTGATCTTGCAACCTGAAACACTTGATACTTCTGACAAAGCTGGGACGATGAATGTCCTAGGGATGTGAAACACCTGAGTTAGATAATTACATCTCAGTGAGTGGTAAAAGGAAAAAAACTATGCATGCAAGGGCAATATGTAGCTTTTATAGGAGACATGCAAAAATAAGAAGCAAATCTCCCAAGATCAGGACTCACCGCAAGAGCATGAGATCCCCTGTGATATCCCAACAAATAGCCACAAATACAAATACCGAGATGCATGTAAAATAGGCAAGATTTGCTCAAAAGCAATAAACACATGAGATGTAACCTCTCGGCCCCCATACATAGGCACGAGAAATCCTCCTTACTTGCCATGTATGAACCCCTCGGCCCCCTTACACAAGCTCGAGGTAGCCCCTTACACAGGCCCCGTGGTGGTTCACACACGACAAGCCACCAACTAGCCACAGTCACCAAATGACAAAATGTATGACAAAGCAGAAGGAATATGATCACAAGGTACGCACAAAAGCTGTCATGGTCAAACTCGATGCAACAAAGTATAAAGGATATGCTCGAAACAAATGGAACATAAGACGTAAGCAGCAATCGTCCACAAGTGAAAACCAAGAATGATCAATAGGAATCAAGGAGCATGCATAAGAACCACTCACAATGAAATCAAGAATGATCAAGAGGAAGCATGCACAAGAACCACTCACCTTGATCGTTTTCCCTTCGATAGCACTGTTTACAGCCCGGTTTCGAGCACTAGGGGCTGTTTCTGCAGAATTCACGAATTTCAGTGAACCAAAACTTAAATATTTTTACATAGGGTTGTAGGTAATTAAAATAGGAGAACAAAGTTAAAAAATTTCAAGCCAAACGAGGCCGGACGCACCCTCACGTGCCCCTGGAAGGTTGGCCACGCGCCACATCCTCCCTTGTTACGGATTCTGCAACTTAAAATTAAAAATGCTATAACTTGCTCATTTTTACTCCGATTCGCTCTCCGTTTGAACCTACAGACTCCTCTTTTCATGCTCTACGACCCTATGAAAAGAAAATTGGCTTAAATTTTTGGTTTCCTTTCTGTTTTTGCAGTTTTCTGATCAGGTCTCCCTATCATTTCTTCTTTGCTTTTCCTTTGATTTTTCTTGCACTTACTTGTTTCCTTTCTCCTTAGCTTCTTGTGGCCTTACCTCATTCCCTTTATATAGCCTTTAAATTCCTAAATCTTCAAGATTCTACTTGGCCTCCAAGTTACTTATTTTCCACCTTAGTAATAATTACACTTTGAAATTTTTTCCAATCTTCTCAAGCAAGCCTCAACTTCTTCCAATCCTAGGCCTCCAAATACACATTCAAGATAAGCCCTTATCATTTTATTCCTTTGCAAGCTAGTCTTAGCCAATCCTAGCTAGTCCTAATCCTCCAACTTTAGACTTTTAGGATAAAAATTAATCATTACAATTAGAACACTTAAAGACTTTAGGAAAATTCTCAACCAATCCTATCTCTCCAACACATGGGTTCTAGGACAAGGATTCATTATTGCATTCATTCCTTTTGTTGGAAACAAGCTATCCCTTTTACAAGTCGTGATATTTGCACTCGGGTTCGGTTTGATGCCTTAAAACCATCCATGTTTACACTTTAGCTCTAAACTTTCATTTGAAACACTTTATTGTAATATCCAACATTTACATTAAATTTTAGGGTATTACAGAAGCTGTAATTAGAGACAAAGCTATAACTGGAGTCAAAGCTGTATCTAGAGTCGAAGCTATAACTGGAGTTGAAGCTGTAATTAGAGCCGAAGCTATAACTAGAACCAAAGCTTTAACTCGAGTCGAAGCTCGCTCGGGTGGGAGCGACCAACACCCACTGGAAAGCATAAGCGTCCAAGATAGAAACTAGGCACGCCGAAATGTCTCTAAATAATTCGGTTTGGGAAACCCAACACTGTGCAGCTGTATCTCAAGAACTGGCGCCAAGATTATGCAAATGCAATAAATAAGGGGTGGCATAGAAGACCGGACAGGATACAAAGCCCCCATAAGCCAAGCATCCCGCCAAGCCTTGCCCAGCTAGTAAAACACACGCCAAATGCAAATATTCGTGTCTACCAACTACAGATAAATATAACATGATCGTGTAACAAGCACTCAAGTGTAAATGAACCGCACAAAATGCATAAACTCGACTTGGGTGAACGTTTAGCACTTGGTCGTGTAGTATGAGTTTAACTGGTTAGGACAAGGAAAATAGTGTTATAAAGCGCACACCCGATCCCTATGAACACTAGCTAGCAACCAACCCAAAGGTATCTTCATTCCATTTAGAAGGTAGAGAGTGGACAAACTCTCTGAAATACAGCCAAGAAACACTGGTACGATTATAGCTTCTATCATCGTACTAAATTATACTCTTACCTTATAATAAATTAATCAATGAATTATAACATAAAATACATATTATTTATTAACATTATTATTATCATTACTTTTAATAAAGAAATAACTTAATAATAATATCATTTCATATTATCCACCAATACATCTAGTATCGATATCATTTGCTAACTTACATGCAAATATATGAATATATTAATAATAACACTACATATTATTTACTAATAACAATAAGAGCATTACATATCAACTGTTAGCTTAATTAAAAGATAATAATAATAATAACATTTCATTATAATTATGTTAAAGTTACTAATATTAATTACTTACCCTCACATAAATATATATATACATAAATATGTATATGTGCATGTGTACGCGTCAAAAATAGGGCCTCAAACTTCATTGCTTAACAAACGAGTTTGGCCACAGCAAGCTTAACTAATTTATGTTCCTCCATTGCAACTCACAACACCAAATCACTTGATTAGAAAGACTATGGCATGGATTAAGGCACACACTAAACCCACTGAATTGAGAAATAGGGCAATTGAATAGGGATTTAAATAGGGCCTCGACAAACAGCTGCTAGCAAGCCACGAGATATGTATACATACGCATGCATACTTATATATATATATATATACTAGTAACACCCATGAATTTAACAGCTCATAACCACAGCAATTGGAGAGGACCCAACCACAATTCATGCCTAATCTTGATGGAAAATCAAAGAAGAGTAAGGATAAGAGGAGAGCTTGCCTGAAAATTCCTTTTTCTTCTCCCTCTTCTCTGTTTCTTCTTCTTCCTCACTGTTCTTCTTCCTCTTCATCTCTCCACCAAACAAAATCTCCTCCTCCTCATTTTCACAAGACTTATATACACAAGGGACATAAGATAGTGGAAGGGACTACGTGGCAACATCGGGAGAGAGATGCCCACCACCGAATTTGTGTGGTTTGATCAGAAAGTGGCTTGGAAACTTGTTCCAGAAATACGCTGTGGCTGGATTAAGAAGATATTTGGATATGAGAGGGGTTAAATGAAAAATCGAAATTTCTGGCAGATTTGGCACCTTTTCTAATTTTTGGCATAACTTTCTCGTACGAGCTCCGATTGAGCTGATTCAAGATGATATGGAAATAAAAGAGACATATCTACAACTTTTATGTTTTATACTTTGAATGATTCAGGCTTAATCAAGGTTTAAATTTAGTTTTAAGGAGGAGACAGAATGCTGGAACGCATCATTTATGAAATTCTAGGCAGCTACGACACATCTTAGAAATTTGGCCATAACTCTCTCATATGAGATTCAATTTGGGTGATTCAAGATGGTATGGAAAGATAAGAGAAATATCTACAATTTTTCCGTTTTGGGTTTTAAGATATTCGGACTTAATCAAGGTTAAAATCGGGCTACAAAGGAAATTTAAAATTCTACAATATGGGGTATCCAAATGCAAAAACTTATATCCGAATATTAACACATCATATTCGGATGCTTTCTGCCTATACCCGGATGCCTCACCACCACATCCGGATATCCCAAGCTCCTATTCGAATATAATTTAAACTCAACCGGATACTCCAAACATGCACGCAACACTTAATTAATAATCACCAAAAATAACAGATTACCCTCACGACTAACCCACACAACCTCAAGGCATGGTACAACATTAAATAATTAGATTCAGGCCATTACACACTTAGTAGCCCACCAGTAAAATAACATTAGGATGCCTCAATCGTGACATATTTGGAACAACTTCAAGAAAATTATCTTTCTTCTGCAGTGAAAGGAGTTACATTGTTGATTTTTTTAATTGCCACTGCCTATAAGAAACAAGATGTTCAAATTAACTACCCAATCATTAAAACATATATGAAATACAAACAGGAGAGAAAAAAAATCTAATGATTCAGTCAGTGACAATTATGATTTTTGGTGACACACTTGCTTAGTAGGAAAACAAAGGCATCATGAAGAGGGTGAGAGCAAATATTTAATACAAATAACAAGTAATTAGTTACGAAAATTGGTAAGTTCATGAAACTGTAAGAAATTAGCCAAAGCCAAGGTTTGCATTTAGAAATTAATTAGTTATTGGAAGGATTATAAAAATAAAAATATTTATAAAATAAAAACATGAAACTAGCTAGATTTAATTAGCTATAGGAAGGATTAGATCCATTGTAATTTCGCCATTTAATTTAGAAATTAATAATTATTAGTGACATCCTATAATGTTGAAAATTACATACATAGATAGGGCCTAAAACCAAAATAATTTTCAAACAGGCACTAGTGATATACATTAAACTGTTCAAGAGTGCTCACATATTTAATGATTACTATATATTACCATATATGATTATGGGATAATTAATTATTTACAATTGAATTTAGTGTAGGACCAGGTAAAGGCTTATACACAGTTAAACCAAACTGACATTAATGCAAAGAAGAATGTCATTTGAAACTTATGCTAAGTATTTATATAACATAGAGTTTATTGTCGACGATCATATATTAATTAATTAAAAATAAGAAAACTATTAAGTCATAATCCTAAAAGCCATTTGGTTATAATATATCACACGAATTTGATAGTAAATTTTTATTAAAAATATCATATTTTCGGTTATTATATATTACTAACTATATATAAAAACCCATAAGTTTGTCAAAATCAAATATTTTGGAAATGCCCACGGCTGATCAAAGGATGTGGTAATATTATTAAATGTATACAAAATGTTTCTTCTTCAGGAGAGAAAGAGATAAAGGGGCGCACTTTAAAATAAAATAGTATATGA
The DNA here is from genome assembly GCF_014633365.1 of Diospyros lotus. Lineage (NCBI taxonomy): Eukaryota > Viridiplantae > Streptophyta > Magnoliopsida > Ericales > Ebenaceae > Diospyros > Diospyros lotus. Next base: position 27,425,166 of record NC_068342.1, read on the forward strand.
ATTATATTCTGTTTAATATTGTTGTGCCATTAAAAAAGGAGGGAATAAAAAATCAAAAAAGGAGATTAAATATTAAAAAGAGAAGCTGGCGGCAAATTGTCGCCAGCCTCACAGCAACCTGCCGCGAGGATGGGCCTCGCGGCATGGGCTAGCCACGAGGCCAGCCTTGCGGCTGCATGCCGCGAGGGCCGCGGCCCCCATAGTGGCCTTGCGGTCCCACAGTGGCTGGCCGCAAGGCTCAAGCCTTGCGACCCCACTTTAGCTGGCCTTGAGGCCACTTTGTGGCTGGCCACAAGGCTCAGCCTCGCGGCACCCTGCTGCAAGTTGCTTCGCGACCAGTTCGTGGTGATCCCCCTTCTTCGTTGAAGTTGTCCCCATTTAACAAACGCCACGTGTCGACACCAGCCACCCTTGAGAATCATGCCCTATAAATACCCAGCTACAGGACATTAATGGGGCTCCTCCAACTTCGGTAAATCTGGTCATTTTGAATACACTTAGACTATTTTCGTGAATAGTCATTGGGATTAGGGACTGACTTTAGCATCGGATGGTCTTCGCGGGGAAGATTCCCGCAAGCCCTCTAACCTATTTTTTGAGCATCAACAGGGTCAAATCCTTGTGGCAAACCTAGCAACGAAGGCAAAGTCTTGTGGCGAAGCTAGAGGCGAAGGCAAAGTCTTGCGGCAAACCTAGCGGCGAAGGCAAAGTCTTGCGGCGAAGCTTGTGGCGAAGCTAGTGGCAAAACCTTGTGGCGATGCTAGTGGCAAAGCTTGTGGCGAAACCTTGTGGCGAAGCTTGTGGCGAAACCTTATGGCGAAGCTAGTGGCAAAGCTTGTGGCAAAACCTTATGGCGAAGCCTTATGGCGAAGCTAGTGGCAAAGCTTGTGGCGAAACCTTATGGCGAAGCTTGTGGCGAAAGCTTGTGGCGAAGCTAGTGGCGAAGCTTGAGGTGAAACCTTATGGCGAAGCTAGTGGCAAACCTTGTGGCGAAACCTTGTGGCAAAGATAGTGGCGAAACCTTGTGGCAGAAGCTAGTGGCAAATCATTGAGGCGAGCATTCCTAGCGGCAAACTCCTTTGAGGTGACACCTTTTATGGAAACCTAACCTCACCCGACAACAAACTCGGGTGGATCCCACATCACAAATTTTAATTGTTATATTTTGGCAACAATAATTTGGCACCGTCTGTGGGAAACGCAACAAAAAGTCAATTTCAGCACAAAATGCCAAGAGGGACAAGATCAGCCAGTCAGGCGAGCCCGCCTGACCCCACTCGAAGGAGCGCTCGTACCAGGACGGGAGCCATGAAAAGCTCCCACCACGTGCACTCTACAGTGCCGAAACTTTTAGTAGATCACCCTAACAACGAAGTGCGTTCCGGGAATTTTCCTATGCTCGAATGCAACCATACCACCGGACTGGGGGGCATGGAGCATTCAAAGCAAGGAGAAACACACATAGAGGAGATACGTGATAGGGCGAGAGGAACAAGTCCCCCATGCAGTGCCCGCTAGTCAGGAACCATGCTCATTTGGACAATCTTCAATTCCAAAATGGAAACCTCGTGGGGACTTCAAGAATAGCTCCACCCACGGTCTTACTCTCAAATTATGAACTATTGCGGAAGAATTTTGAGGAGTTGAAGAAACAGAATGACGAGCTCAAAATGTCCAATGAGGAGAATATGAGAAGACTACAGGAAGTCACTGCTTTGTTACGTGAACTAAGGCCGGACATTCACATTCCCCGCATTGGACAAATAGATACAAGGGTAGAACATCGGAGATCCCAGGACAACCCTCCAAGAGCCCCTCGATAATGTACAAGAATCAGAACTCCAGGGCTGAGTAATCAAGTCCCGGAAGTAATGGACTCGAGAAGAAAAAATAACAGGAGGGCGAAAAAAGCTCCCATATGTAGAGAGACAGCAGAAAACACTTACTCGGAAGTGCCTTATGACCCATCTCTTTGCCAAAATGAAAGGAAGCAGGAAACACTCAGCTTGTCCGACATTAAACGCCTCATAGAAGAGGTGCTAGAACAGAGGCAGATAATGATGATATCAAAGGTAACTCCCTCGAAAGGGTTCCCTCTATCTGAAGAACTCCAAATGTGACCAGTGTAACCAGGGTCGAACTGCCACACCTTTCGATATACTCGAGAAGGGAAGACCTCGAGAAGCATTTACAATATTTTGTCGCAGTAGCCGTGCTACATGGATGGAATGAGGTCACGAGATGCAGGGCTTTCCCACTCTCCCTGAAAGGACAAGCTCAACAGTGGTTCACCGAGTTACCAGCAGGACATATACGATCATTCGAACAGTTGAAGAAAGAATTCCTAAATACATTCTCCATCTATCTCCCGAAGAAGAAGAATGCGATGTATCTAATGAGCTTATAGCAGAAGCCAAATGAATCCCTGAAGCAATACATCGAGCGATTCAAAGACACGATGCAGAAAGTAAGGAATTTCCCAGTCGGGTTAGCGGTGTCAGCCCTACTAAACGGAACTACATATGCCCCACTTAGAAGATCATTAGCTTTCTCCGAGCCAAATTCTGTGATTGAGTTGTTCGACCGAGCAGAACAGTTTGTCACCCAAATGAAAATTTTAGACGCAAGGGAAGGTAATAGAAGGGGAAAGGAAACCTAGCCTGAAGTGCGAAGGGCCTTACAAAATCTAGAAGATGATAGACCCCAACAGGTGCACACTACCGACACCACAAAACGAGGCGATAGGAAAAGCTTGGAACACCGTGCACCTCGAGAGGTACTTCCCGGCTTTAGCCCCAGGGGAAGGGACGAAGCGCGAGACATAGAGTCAAGCCTGTTATCAGAAGTGTTACTCGACCCGGTTAGAGACTGGAATTGTCTTTAAACTTTCCATTGTAATAGCATCCCCTGATAAATAAAAGAATATATCCCATGTATTCCCGTGGAGTAGGCAAAACTATAAGCCGAACCACGTAAAATCTGCAGCAACACAGATTATTTGTATGTGTCATGTAGGTATGGCGGCCCAAGCACAGCTTGCTTCTAATAGGTCAAGTCGCCTACCAGCAATCTGGTGTCGATGACCACGGGTTGGCCCGGGATTACTAGAACATCCAATGCCTATGCCCATAGACTCACCCGGATCCCTCGTTTGAGTTCGGTGCTGTGCCTTTTTGGGCAGGCCCCACTCCTTGGTTGATCTGGTGCCCAAGTCTCCCGGCAAACTCGGATGTCTGGTAGGAATCCCGTGTTGGACCACCGGCCAAACCCAAATTCCCTGAGGTAGACTGGCCCTAGGGAGACGAAAAAGAAGTGAAGTGATCACCTGATAGCTCTAGCATAAGACTGCTCCCAAAGGTCAAGTCGCCTAGTGGCAATCTGGTGCTGATGACCACGAGCCGACCCGGGATTACTAGAGGATTTGATGCTTATGCCCGCAGACTCACCTGGATCCCTCATTTGAGTTCGGTGCTATACCTTTTTGGCTAGACCCGACTCCTTGGTTGATCTGGCGCCTAGGTCTCCCGGCAAACTCAGATGCCTGGTAGGAATCTCGCGCCGGGCAACTAGCCAAACCCAGATCCCCTGAGGTAGACTGGCCCAAGGAAGGCATGAAAAGACAACAACCCTATGACAACTCTGCCATGACCCCGCTTATCGGAGTTGAGTCATCCAGTTGCAATCTAGTGCCTATGACCACGAGTCGGCTCGGGATTACCAGAACATCCGATGCCTATGCCTGCAGACTCACCCTAATCCCTCGTTTGAGTTCGGTGCTATGCCTTTTTTACTATACCCGACTCCTTGGTTGATTAGGTGCCTAGGTCTCCTAGAAAACTCAGATGTCTGGTAGAAATCCCGTGCTGGATCACTGACCAAACCCAGATTCCTTGAGATAGGCTAACCCCGAAAGATGGACATGGAGAACATAATAGCTAGAGCACTATAATCCATCATAGGATCACAGAATGCTACGGAGACTGTGCTCGTAGGCTCGTCGGGATCCATTGACTGAGTCCGATGCTATGCTCCTGAGCTAGACTCGACTCCTTAGTTGATCCGGTGCCCAGACCACCCAGCAAGCTCGGACACCCAACAAGAATTCCACAGTGAAGTTTATCTATCAGGGGTATGGTTGCCCAGAGATGATTTGGTACTTCAGCCCCTGGTCGACGTAAGATCTCCGGGCATCCCGGAATCTTTGATTGAATTCAAGTGCTAGACCCGACTCTTTAGCTGATATTCTACTCTTCAATTTTGTCTAAAGACAAAACAAAAGAATGGGGGGCAATTGTTGTGCCATGCAAAAATGAGGGAATAAAAAATCAAAAAAAGGAGAATAAACATTAAAAATAGAAGTTGGCGGCAAATTACCGCCAGCCTCGCAGCATGGGCTAGCCGCGAGGCCAGCCTTGTGGCTGCTCGCGAGCGACAGCCTGGCAGCTGCATGCCGCGAGCTTGCTTACGACTAATTGCCGCAAGCGGCCTCACGGTATGTTACCGCGAGGGTCGCGGCCCCCATAGTGGCCTTGCGGCCCCACAGCGGCCCCAAAATCGCTGGCCGCAAGGCTGAGCCTTACGGCCACTTGGTGGTTGCCTTGCAGCCTTGAGGCCACTTTGTGGCTAGCCGCAAGGCTCAGCCTCGCGGCACCCTATCGCAAGTTGCCTCGCGACCGGTTCGTGGTGATCCCCCTTCTTCGTTAAAGTTGTCCCCATTTAGCAAACGCCACGTGTTGACACCAGCCACCCTTGAGAATCGTGCCCTATAAATACCCAGCTACAAGACATTAATGGGGTCCTCCAACTTCGGTAAATCTGGTCATTTTGAATACACTTAGACTATTTTTGTGAATAGTCATTGGGATCCGGGACTGACTTTGGCATCGGAGGGTCATCGCGGGGGAAGATTCCCGTGAGCCCTCTAATCCATTTTTTGAGCATCAACAAGGTCAAATCCTTGTGGCGAACCTAGCAGCGAAGGCAAAGTCTTGAGGCGAACCTAGCGGCGAAGGCAAAGTCTTGCGACAAACCTAGCAGCAAAGGCAAAGTCTTGCGGCGAACCTAGCGACTAAGGCAAAGTCTTGTGGCGAAGCTAGTGGCGAAGCTAGTGGCAAAGCTTGTGGCGAAACCTTGTGGCGAAGCTAGCGGCAAATCTTGTGGCGAAACCTTGTGGCGAAGCTAGTGGCAAATCTTGTGGCGAAACCTTGTGGCGAAGCTAGTGGCGAAACTAGTGGCAAAGCTTGTGGCGAAGCTAGTGGCGAAACCTTGTGGCGAAACTAGTGGCAAAGCTTGTGACAAAGCTTGTGGCGAAACCTTGTGGCGAAACTAGTGGCGAAGCTTGTGGCGAAACCTTGTGGTGAAGCTAGTGGTAAAAGCTTGTGGTAAGAGCTAGTGGCGAATCATTGCGGCGAGCATTCCTAGCGGCAAACTCCCTTGAGGCGACACCTTTTACGGCAACCTAACCTCCCTCGACAACAAACTCAGGTGGACCCCACATCACAAATTTTAATTGTTGTATTTTGGTAACAACAAATATAAAAAGTATGCTAAATTAAATTGAATTGAGTAATATTTAGAAAATATATAAATACTATTTTTAGATTTAAAATATTATATAAATATTCTTACGTTGATGATATAGTCGAGAAAAGCACATAAAATTTTAAAATCGTAGTATATCACATGATTTTGTAATAATTTTTTGAATTATAAATAACAATATATCAAGTTCTATGTAATACATCAAACATGATCTTAATTAATAATATATTTAGTTATATCTTTATGAAACATTTATTCATTTAATAATATATTTAGTATACTATTCGATTTTTAATTAATTTATCTGTATTGTGTTTGATTAATCAATAAATGCAATGCATTGTGTTTGATTAATTAGATGAATTAACTTAAATTCATATGGTCGAGATGACATGAAATTTAAAAATATAATATAAATGAGTTGAAATAAAAATTTTAAATTAAATAAAAATATGAATGAAATTATACATTTAAAATTAACATTTAATGTACTTATAAAGTGATACATATATGATCATAAAAATTAATAATATGGGTTAAATCTTTTCTCTTCATATACCAGCATGCTTAGACATTCTCCAAACACTATTCAATTATGGAAAAAACCATCTACAGGTTTCAAGAATTACACGTTTTCCACAAACCTAGAATTAATTAATGACCTATAAAAATTCCATTTCAAGTAAGCAAAAAAATAAATAAAATATCGAAATAGAAAGTGAAAATGGGTGGGAAAAAATTTTGACGGCTGTTTTGTTATAATATATATATAGATATAGATAACACATATATTAATAAATCAGTCACTAAAGGCCCGTTTGATTGCACTTAATTTCCATGAAAAATGACTATTTTCTACCTAAATTCTAACTTTTGTAGTGTTTGATTACACTTATTTTCCAGAGAAATTAAGTTCTCATTTTCAATTACTTTCAAAATCGATCGTGCTTATTACGGTATCTCAATATTAATCGATATTGACATCAAAGCGGTACTAACTGATTTCCGTTTTGTTTTCTCACCATAACGGTACATACTGATTGAATATAATATGAATCTGACAATTGCGATTAAAATAATATTAAAATAGTGCAATCTCCAACATTTAATTAAAATATTTTTAATTAATGTTAATTTATCTAAGAAAATTGAATATTGTAAATCAAAATTTAATAGATTTTTATCCTTTGCAAACTTAATAACTTATTTATGAGTACAAATAATATTAACATAAAAACTTTAATATGTAAAGAATGCATAATATGTATACGTGCATTTTTAGGTTTCCCTTTTGAGGTTCGGAAAGAGATATTTGCACAACAAATTTCTCTAGGGTTTCTCTCCACCTCGATTTCTCTAGGGTTTTCCTCTCCCATTCCTCCTGGCTTCGTCCCCTTCCTCTTCGTCGCCATCCACTCACAGCGCACAACACCTCCTACTTCTCTCCACCTCATTTTCTCTAGGGTTTTCCTTTCCCATTCGAGCCGGCTTCATCCCCTTCCTCTTCGTCACCATCCACCGCTGAAGTCGAGCCCCTACTTGGGCTTCGTCGCCATCTCTGACTTCCTGTGAGTCGCCATCCACGGCTGAAGAAAACCATCTCCGACTTCCTACAACTCGCCATCCACCGCCATCCATCTTCGACTTGGGCTTCGTATTGGGCTTCGTCACCATCTTCACAAAAGACCAGCTCTGACTTCATTTTCGTTGCAATCTCCGCAAAAGACCATATCCGATTTTGAGTTTTAGACCACAGGCGCATCTTCATCTTCTTCCACGGTAAGGTTTATGTCCTCATTCTGTTCTTATTTCTGTAGATCTGGCAAGCGATCTGGGTCTTCGCCACCGATCTTGGTTTGTCTCTCTGTTTCAGTGAGCAATCATGTTCTCTGTTTCTGCGAGTGATCTTGGTCTCTGTTTCAGCGAGCAATCTTTGTGTTCGCTATCTCCGCCGAAGTCGACCTCCGATTTCGACTTGCAGACTGCCATTCATCCCGGTCGCCATCTTCGTCCACGGTAAGCTTTCATTGCCATCTTGGGCTCTATTTAGGGTTGCTTTGTCTCACATTATGCATATAATATTTTGTATAAAAATTGTGTCTCGATGGATAGGCAGTGGCGATGCCACCAATGCTATTTTTAATTTTGCTTTTTTAACTTTTAAGGAGTACAATTTCTTGCTTTGAAATTTTGAAATCTAAAACAGGCCACAAGTACTATTGGGTTTCAGACTTTATGCACCTAATTTTTATGTGAAGGAACCTATGTTGAGACCTAAGGAACCAATGCACCAGCTTGATGACCTAAGGAACCTATGTCAAGGCCCTAAACTCTTTAGGGTTTACAAACTAGCACTCTGTATCGTATATACCTGAGATCTTCTTGACCTCTCTTTATCTCCAAGCTGGTTTGACAATCTCTTTCCAAATGCAGTGCATAGAACTAGAAATATATATATGTATATACAAATAGTTGGCCAATTCTTTAAAACAAAATTTTGCTCTTCTCAAGGCCAAGTTGTTTCATAGACCAAGTTGGTGGGTAGGTTCTGTTTAACAAAAATATATTATAGATATATGATATTTCTCTAATCACTGTATGTCAAGATAAGGATTAATTTTACTACTTAGTTTGTGTAAAATTATGTGCGTTTTTGTTCACTTTTAATGGTGAAAATATTTTGTATGTGTCTTATGTAATTTATATGTTGATTTTATTGATTTTTTTTTTTTTTTTTGGTATGTGGTAGTGAGTAACATGCCTTCAACAAGGAATCAACGTCGGTGTCAATGACAACGCTTGGGTTTATTTTGGATAATGGTCATGCAAGCGATTGTGATATACAATGATATTAGGCGTCACAACCGACATCTCCCAAGGGCTCCTCATATAAATTGGGATTCTGAAAGACAAATGACCCTTACACGAATGTTTGGAATGAGTGATAGAATTTGTCATAACCTACTTAGGATGAAAATAGAGCCGTTTCATAGATTATGTGCTCGGTTACGAATATATGGATTGGTAGATAGTAGATCTGTCCTTGTTGAGGAACAAGTGGCTATTTTCCTAAACACGGTCGGGCATGACAAATGTAATCGAGCTGGAAGTTTTTCTTTCTTTAGATCTGGACAAACAGTGAGTTATTACTTCCATAGGGTCTTACACGCTTGTCTCAAACTGAAGACATTTTTTTGTTTCGTGTCTTAACTTTGTACTGGTTTGAATGGGATTATAAATCTGTAGATGTCTTTGTGTTTGCATTGCTGTATGAAAAGAATAAGAAGATAGGCTTATTTCTTTCCTTAGCAGATGGTTAAAGTTGTTCCTTTTGTTTTTTAGGTTATCATGGTCTTTATTATTGTTGCTTTCTTGGTGGGTATCGTTTGCATGCTAGTCCATGTAGTTGTCAAATAAATATAGCAGTCCATGTATTGGTTTGAATGTGTTGTGTATTATTTGCATAATAGTCCTTCATAGGGGGCAATATTTGTTATTATTAGACCATGCGTAGTAGTCCTTTAGGATTGTAGCTGATGTGAAGATAAATAGAGCATGAAATGAATGAAAAGATGCCTCATTATTGTTGTGTTTTTCATAGGTAGTTTGCAAAGAAATTTCTTTTGTTTTTAGGTTATTATTACGGTCTTCTTCGAGCTCTTATTTTGTTTGTTTCTTTATTTTTTGTTTGTTTCTTGCTTTCCTATTGTGCAATTGCCAGGCGTTGGGTGGCTACTATTTGTTCCCACAGTAGAGTACTTATAGGATATTGTCATTATAATAACTTGGCTTTTTTTTTTTTTTTTTATGGAGTAATTGATGGTTCATTAGTAAAATTTAATACTAAAAATGAATAAGTTTTAAGATAAAAAATATATTTTTCATGGAAAATGTCCATTTTCTAGGGAAAATAATGACAATCAAAAACCAAACGCAAGAAAAAATGCCTATTTCCATAGAAAATAATAGCAATCAAACACCAAAAGTTAGAAAAATATAACAATTTCTAGGTAGAAAATTAAGCCAATCAAACACGTTTAATTGACATTTTCCCTGAAATTTAATTTTAAACAATTCAATTATCTTGAAAATATTTTCTTTTCATGCAAATTCTATGCTTGCAATTAAACGCACCCTAACTAATTTTAAAGTGACATATATTCTCCATAACATAAATATGTCACTTTAATTAATCATAAGAGTCGTTTGTAAATTAAAACTTAATATAAATGTGCTTTTTTCTTTCTCTTTAGTGGTACTTAGAATAGAAACATCGATTTTGTAAGAATTTTTCGTAGATATTAAATTAAAAATATTATATAAATATTCTTAAAATTGATGATAGAGCCAAGAAAAATACATCAAATTTAAAAATCTTGATATATGATATGATTAACACTACAAAATATTAGATGATTTGCTTAATAAATATTTTTATTTTGTGTTTGATTAATCAATTTTTTTTATAAGTATTTTGAGGAGAAATTGCTTTTGGAAGTTATCCTAAATAATAACTTAAATTCATAAGGTCCATGTACATGAAATTTAAAAATATAATATAAGTTTATTTTAATATAAATAAATTTAAATTATTTCTTGAAATTAAATAAAAATATGAATGAAATTATACTTGATCCGTTATGATCATTAAAACAAATAGTAGTTAATTATACATTAAAATTAACACTTCATGTACTTATAAACCTACTATACTTATATATGTTTATCTGAATATCCTAAATGATAAATTAATTTTTTGATCATAAATACTTAATTGATGTTGAATAGATTTAACTAATATCATTAAATATTATAGATACATTAATCTATCTACAAATGTGGTGTATGTTTTATGTAGTTTAACCCCCCAAAAACATAATATTATAAAACTCTATTGTTGGTTTTGTATTTCCTAATGAGGCTCAAGGCTGTGACGATTTTTCGGGTGAATTTTATCTTCATAGGCTTCAGTCCGGGATTGAAGAACCCAAGTTCGTCACCACTTTTAAGCAGTCCATTTTAAAAGTTGGGCCACAAGCCCTATTCCTATTTTAGAGGAGAAATGGGCCTTAGCCCATTTGCTAAGCCCACGCCCAAAAGTGTAAAGATCCAGAAAAAAAATAAAAAATAAAAAATAAAATAATATATATTTGTTTAAAAAAAAAAAAATATAAAAAAAGAAAGGGGAGGCGCTCGGGCAGCCCCTCTCCCAGAAATTTCTCTCTCTTTCCCGCATTTTCTCTCAGATCTTGCTAGTTCTTGCGATCCAACCATTTGATCGCCCATCCGATCTCATTTTCACCGTTAAAGCGCCCCCAATTTACATGAACGTAAGCATTTCGATTTTATCTTGTTGGTTTTTCTTTGCTGTTTCGGGCGGGGGTGTATGTTGAGGTGCGATGTGGGTTTTGGCCGGTTGTTTAAGGTTAGATCTACGAAGATCTGACCATTGGATTTTGATGGTTTTGGGTTATGTAGGTCGGATTTCTTGAGGGAGTTTGATGGCGGTCTCAGATCGCCGGGAATCGCCGACCACGGTGGCCGACAGCATTAGCAGTGGGTTGTTCTCTTTTTGGTCGAGAGTTTGACCCTAAATCTACGAAAATCTAGCCGTCCGATCCTTGTTGTTTTCGTGTATGTTAGTCGCCTAGGTGCTGTGTACCTTGTGGTAGCCTCCGATCGTCGAAAAAAATGGCCGGTGGTAGGCGAACGGCAATGGCTAGAACGCGCCCCTATTTTGGCCGAAAATTAATTTTAGATTTGTTAAGATCCAACCGTTCAATGGATCTCATTTTGAGATATGTTGTTGTTCGTGGGGAGGGCTTCGAATCGGTATGCTGGTCGGCCGTTTTTCGTCGACCGGTGGTGGTCACTGGCGACGATAGTCTGTTGGGAAGAAAGAAAAGGAAAGGAAAAGAAAGAAAAGAAAAGAAAAAGAAGAAAAGGAAAGAAAATAAAAATAAATAAAATATAAAGAAAAAGGAAATGAGGGTTTTTGGGGTTGGGCAAGTCGGGTTAGGTTTTGGCCTAGGATGGCGGGGCCCGATTGTTTGCAAAATTGTTGAATCAAAAAATTAGGGAAATTATATTGTTGTTTGTGCATCAATGGGATGTTGTTTCTGATAGTAATTTTGTTACAGACATGCTAGCTCCAAAAGGGATAATTTGTTGGAGCTAGTTATACTGAAGAGATATTCGTGCCAAATAGCAGCTGAAATATTGCTATTACATTTTTGGTGTTATAACAATGTATGAAACCTTATCAAAGCCTCTCAAATCTTGTTGATGAATGATTTTGTCTAGAAAACACATATCTGGGCCTGAAAATATTTTAAACGTCTTATTATTTCATTTAAAGGGAAAAATAATTACTCTATTGGGGTTCCTTTGTCATATACTTCATTTTTTTTTTTCTTTTCATCATCTCAATTATTCTATCAAGGTTTCCTTTGTTGTATCTCTTTCTCTTAGCTATAGCCCTCTCATTATTTGTTAATCCATACCATTATCTGATGCGTGTTATGTGCTTTACTTAACCTATTTTAATAAATAGTACCTATCCAATTGCACCTATAAAATATTTTCTTTGTTAAGAACTGCTTTGTGCGCTTCAACTAGAACACACATGCATTATCATCTCTAGTAAACAGCCCCATCTTTAAATAAGAAAATAGACAAGTTTTGATTGAATCATGCCATAAATGTAGCAAATGAGCATTAAATTATGATCTTCAGGAAATCTCTTATCATCAATTTAAAAAATGGACAATTATATTCCGTTTATTTTCAATTTAGTTGTTATTCAATAATTTGAATTAATCCTAAAAGTTGAAAATTTTCCACTGTTCATTTGCATGTGTGTACTTCCTGTCTTCCTCTGAACCATGAAGAGAATCTAGATTCATGTTTCTTCATAAAACCATTGTTTGATAGGATATAGTTTAGTTGTTGGTCATTAACAATTGTATCTTTCGTCTAACCTCTCTCTCATTATTATCAGCAGCATCATGCCATCAACACTCTTTTTTTTCTGTTCTTTTCATTTTTTATTTTCTTAGTTGTTATTGTTTGTGTGAAATTGATGAAAGTCTCTTGTGCAAATTGGCTAGTCAAAGCTATGAAAATGATAATACTGCAAAATTGGAGCATTCTCTCTTTTTATCGCCTTTGTCCATTACTTATCATGAAGCTGCTTCCACTAAGAGTTTTCAATGATATTAGTTCTCCACTTAATTATGGTGAATTTCGCAACCAAGGTACAATGCTATTTTGACGGTACATCAGTACCCCTCCACCCCCCCCTCCTCAAAAAAAAAAAAAAAAAATCTATTTTTAATTTGAATATTTCAAGTGCAGTTCTATGTTCTGAATATACAAAAAATCTATTTTTGTTGCTGTATCTGATGAAATTTTGATGCATAGAATCCTAAATTCTTGCATTCATGGAGAGAAGTGCTTGCTGATTTTGTTTAATATCAATCATCACATCTTTATTCTATGAGTAACATTTTGCTTAATCTCCCATTCTCTTTAAACAATTAATCCAAGATATCAAAAATAATCTTTAATTGGGATAACTTAATCTCCAAGTCTCACAATAACATATCTAACATAACACTTTTTTCACCACTTTCATTGAATAACATTGAGAAATACTCTTTCCATATCTCCTTAATCACCTCCCATTTGCATCTTTGATTTTTGCCTTCTATGCATTTCAGTTGGCTGAAATACTTTTTTTTTTCTCTGGCTAAAATAGTGTGTGTGTGTGTGTGTGTGTGTGTAGGAGATCTTTTTCACCTCTTTTGTGTCAAGTTGTTCCTGCAAATGTTCAAAAGCTTTTAGTTTTGCTTCTCTAACCATCTTTTTTGCCAAATCATACATTTCCAGGTTTTATTTATCACGACATGCATGTAATGTTTTGTAGTAGCTCTCTTAGTTTTGCTTTTTCCCTTTTACCTCTTCATTCTACCATTAAGAATCTTCTTGGTCTGATGCATTTTTTGTATTTCAAGTAGTAATAACCATCTCAATCCATTTATACAATTTAATCTCTACTAGCACACTTTTTTCTCGAAAATAGATGGTTTTCACCTTTTGAATATCACCATCTAATTCTTGGGCTTGTTTTGCATAATTTTTCCTCGGGTTTTTGATATGGGTGTCAAGGACCATAAGCATATGTTGAGTTGTTCAACACTCATTAGTATAATTTACTATCTTTATAACATAAGTAGTCCTCTTGTCCCATAAGAAAATAGTCTATTTGGGTAGTTGATAAGCCATTTTTATATGCAACCCAACGTTACTTCTATTTCTTGAACCTAGTATTAGCTATAATGAGTTCATATGCCATGGCAAGATCCAAAATAGCTTTTCCATCATTATTTCTTTCTCTAAATCCATAGCATTCATTTACTCATCTCTATACTACTAAGTCACCTCCTATAATAATCTTCTCTCCTCCCAGTACTTCTTGTACGAATCCCTCTAATTCCTCCTAAATTTTTTTGTCTCTCTTCTCTTGACCAACTTGTGGTGCATGTGTACCACTAATATTCATTGTTTGTTCCTCTAAAACAACTTTAGGTACAATCACTACAAGAAATTTGACTTTTAGTGACCACATTTAGTGACTGCCAGTTAAAAGTCGTCACTAATTCCAATCTTTAGTGACGGTCAGATTGAATCCGTCACATATGGTGCTCAATAGTGACGGACACACTGAAAGTGCCACCTTTAGTGAGGGTCGGACAATGTCGGTCACAGATGGAGGCACAATAGTGACGGCCACACGCGATCGTCACTGAAAGTGCCACCTTCAGTGAGGGTCGAGCAACATCGGTCATAGATGGAGGCACAGTAGTGACGGCCACACGCGGTTGTCACTAAAAGTGCCATCTTCAGTGAGGGTCGAGCAACGTCGGTCACAGATGGAGGCACAATAGTGACGGCCACACGCGGTCGTCACTGAAAGTGCCACCTTCAGTGAGGGTCGGGCAACGTCGGTCACAGATGGAGGCACAATAGTGACGGCCACACGCAGTCGTCACTGAAAGTCCCACCTTCAATGAGGGTCGGGCAACGTCGGTCATAGATGGAGGCACAATAGTGACGGCCACACGCGATCGTCATTGAAAGTGCCTCCTTGGAGAGGCACAATAGTGACGGTCACACGCGATCGTCACTAAAAGTCTACCTTCAGTGAGGGTCAAGCACCGTCGGTCACAGATGGAGGCACAATAGTGACGGCCACACGCAGTCGTCATTGAAAGTACGTGCCACCTTCAGTGAGGGTCGGGCAACGTTGGTTATAGATGGAGGCACAATAGTGACGGTCACACGCGGTCGTCACTGAAACTCCACCTTCAGTGAGGGTCGGGCAACATTGATCACAAATGGAGGCACAATAGTGACGGCCACATGCGGTGGTCACTGAAAGTGCCACCTTCAGTGAGGGTCTGACAACGTCGGTCACAGATGGAGGCACAATAGTGACGACTAGAGATGGTCGTCGCTGAATGTAGGGTAACCTCGGTCACAGATGGAGGCATAATAGTGACCACCACACATGGTCGTCACTGAATATTGGACCTTTAGTGAGGGTTAGGAATGCTTGGTCACAAATGGGTTAACAATAGTGGCGGTCAGAATTGGTTGTCACTAAATGTACACCTTTAGTGAGAGCTAGGGGATGTTGGTTACAAATGGAGGTTAATAGTGACGGCCACACTTGGCCGTCACTAAATGTGATATTTAAGGATTAAAAAGAATCATCAAAAAGAGTTGCACATTAAAAAAAAATAAAATATATAAATTTAACATGATTTAGTCTCAATACACTTAATTATGAAATTTGAAACTAATAAAATGAATCCACTTAAATAGCGATGGTGTAGTTTTTTAATTAAAAAAAATATAAATATACTAATGTCTTCACACAAATTAAATTGTAAATTTACATATTTTTTAACTCTAGATAATTAATCACTTTTTTCATTCAAATAGCTAGATATTTTGAGTAATTTTATTTATCTAATCACAACAATTCTTGTAATACAAGAAATTAATTAATCAAAATTTGTATTCACTACAAAAAGTTTGATTTTCTCTACGGAATTGTAGATAAAACACTTAGGCTACATTCTTTTTATTGTTTTGAAGCCAGCTTTTGTTTTTAATTTTTTAAAATAATGAATTATTGTTTTTAAAAAAATATTTTCAAAAATAAAAAAAATTGTAAAAAAAATCCAAAACAACAAAAAGTTGTTTTGAGTGTTTTTATTTAAAACAAACTCTAAACTCAAAATACAGGTAACTCACACCAAATATCACTAAATTTTGGTGTGTTTTTTTATTTTGATTACTAAACTTTAATTATTTACAATGTGATCATAAAAGTTTAAAAAATTTTGCAATGTGGTCACATATAAAATTTTTCGGTCACTCTATACCCAGAGTGGATGACGTGGCATTGATGTGGCAAATAGTAAAAATATTTTTTTGACACATGGCACATTTTGACCACATCAGCACCACGTCACCCACTTCGGCTATATAGTGATCGAAAAATCTTATATGTGATCACATTGCAAAATTTTTTAAACCTCTATGATCACATTTCAAATAATTAAAGTTTAGTGATCAAAATAAAAAATACACCAAAGTTTAGTGATTTTTGGTGTAATTTACCCCTCAAAACACATCAAACAAGTTTCATTTTCAATATTTATTTGTATTTTATTATTGTAATGGAAAAAATATTACAAAATTCACTAACTTTAAAATGTATATATTTTTAATATTATATTAATATTAAATATTTATAATTTATTAAATAAAATATCATTAAAAAGTTATTCTCAAAATTTCGAAGTGAATGCATTTTCTAACTTTCTATTTTGAGAAACAGTTTTTCAAAATAATAAAGAGAAGGCATTTTCAATTTTTTGAAAACAAACTCCCAAAACAAAAAAATGAAAATGAATTCAAAACTCAAAATTGAAAATTAAAACGCAAATAGAATGCAACCTTATTTTTCGCCACATCAAATCATTGCTAATCATATTAATTTTCATTGTAAATTGATTTTCTTTACAAAATTTTTTGTAATCAATAATTATATTTTTATAGTTAATTCTATAAACAACTAATAAACCACTATGTATGATATTACTAAATTTAATTTTGTAGTAGAAAAAATCCTTTTTTGGGGAATAATATTTTTTTCTAAACCTATACCAACCTATACAATCTAAATGAAATATAAAGCACACAATATATAACTTTAAAAACTTTCAATTAATCACATAAAATAAAACTAATGTCAACCACACATTACAAAAAATATCTAATTATTTTTAATGTGAATACATGTAATGATAGCAACATTAAATTTAATTTCGGGCTATTTCTTCTTCTGTTATTTATGCATTGCAAGAACCTAAAAACATAAATAAATGAAAGATTAGATAAATTAATATAACTTATTTTAATGTGAAATATTTATAATAATTTGAATAAAGAAAACTAACCATACTCCTAAGAAATAGTTATACTACTTTTCCGTCATTATTGATTAAAAATTTAAATTTTAACCGTTAAATAATAGAAACAAATTATTAAGATTTAACTAACATTTATATAAGCAATCTCTAAGTTGATTATATTTTTTTTATAAATGCACGAATATAATTATTACACTAATATAATTTAACATTAAATATTTATTGATAATACAAGGTATTAAAAAATTACGAAAACATTAAAAATAATATAATATATTAAACTAATTTATTATAATTATTAGATTTATAATATAATTATATTTTTAAATAAATATTAATTTGATGCAATAATTTAAATTATTTTATTATTATAATTTAGATTATTATCATATATTATTAGTTAAATTATTTAATAATTATTATAATTTAAATTATTTTATGAGTTATCATAATCATAATTATTTTTTTTATCAATCAAACTATTATTAATATTAATTTTATAAGTTATTTTATTTTTATTTTGCAATTAAATATTTTAACTAAAAAAAAAAAAACCTATGTATTTCTATGAAGCGGGAGATGCTCCCGCCAAACCACCCAAAACCCACCCACACCCCCCCTCCCCAAACCCTCCAATCAGCCTGCAAACCCCTAGCCCTCAAATCTCCACCCTTTCGTCGCCTTTTATTGTCATCGCTTCAACGATTCCGCTTCCATCGCTTCAACAGCTTCGCTTCAATGTTGCCACTTTCGTCACTTCAACAGTTCGTCTTCAACATTGGTGCTTCTACCTCCATATTTACCATATTATAAGGTAAAGAATTTTATAGGGTGTATCTTGATGAGATTTTGGTTGTGCTTATTAACTTATATATTGTGATTGCGTGTGTGCGTATGTGTGAGAGTTGCGTGTGTGCGTATATGTGTGCGTATGTATGTCTGTGTGCGCGTGCATATGTATGTCTATGTGTGTTCTGATTAATGGTTGGTGGTCTGTTTTAATGGTCTGATTAATGGTTAGTTTGATTTTATGTATGCTATGTGTGCGTATGTATGCGTATATGTGTTCTGATTAATGGTTGGTCTGATTTTCTATTTTCTGGTGTTCTATTTTTTGTTTTCTGTTGGGTTGATTATTGTTGTTATGGTTTTATTGTTGTTGATGTTCTGGTTAGATTGTTGTTATATTGTTGGTTATATTCATAAATTAAAACATGACATACTTGCTACATAATTTTGAAAGAGAAAAGGATTAAGTTGTCAGAGTGTTAACAGGATCAAGGCTAAATAGAGTTGATGAGGAGGATTCATGGGAACTGGAGCAAATTGCATTCAGTACATTCAGATGTGTAGCAGATTCGGTCTTTTTGACACTAGTTTGATTTTGATATGCTTAAACAAAATGTTAACAAATGAATCTAAATAAGCATATCCATGAATGTAATGGGTACAAATCATAGAGAGGTTAGAACATTGTACCATAGAACTGGTGTATGTGGTGGATAAGATGCTGATTTTTTTTTTTTTTTTTTGAAGTTTGGGAGATTGGCCCATACAACAGGACGTATAAGAAAATAAGTTATATTGAGGAGGAAATTTTGTTGTTTTTGGTTATTGGGTTAGGAATCAGGTGTTCCATTCCCAACAAAACAGATAGCTGTGAGGTTCCACATTAAGAGAGATTCATTTGGAGAAAGTGAGTACAAAAGAGGATGCGGCAAGTATGTTAATGAAGACATTACCTATGGAGAAGGAACAAGTCAGAGACAATATAATGTTTGCTGAACTAGCAAATCTGTTATTCTTATATGCCACGGATTGAAATTACCTTCTTGTCAAACTTGTCAAATTTAGACTTTATCAGCCCACTTATCTTTCCATGATAAACGATGACTTATAAAGCCTTTATCACACCATGTTGGGCTGGTTACATAAATTCTAGCTCGCCTTTCATCTTTTTATAATAGAACCCCCAAAAAAAAAAAAACCTAAAGTGAATCTACTGTAATACAATTTTTAAATTTGATATCCATTTCAAGCACACTCAAAGCAAGCATCAAGAATAATTATAAAAAAGGGAATAGAAATGAGAAACACATGGTTTTTCATGGTTCAGCCAATGTGCTACTTTCACAGTCCCCTATAGAATTTTCATCAAGGGAAATGACAGTATAAAATTTCTAAACTGCTTGTAATTGATAGCCATGAAGATTTTCAACATAAGACATAAAAAAATATATATATATATATAATAGACCTGAAAATCGAAAAATTGCCTGATAGAAAATTACAATATCTTGGAGGTTTTGCAATACCATCTATACCATATAACAAACTTGATCTTTCAGTTGTCTAATAAAATTTTCTTTTAATTTTGATTTTTTATTTGATTTTAAAATTGCATAAAGTTAGAAACACTTGTTCATGTTAGTTGTCTTCCATTATTTCTACGAGTAACAATCTCCATAAGATCCTTATTTTTTGAATAATTAATCCTAGATATTAAAACTCATAATTTTAATGCAATAACTAGATTTTCAAATCTTATCACAATATCACCAATACTTCTATTTTTACTAAAATTACATTTTATATTTGGTCTTAGGGCATTCAACTTGAAGCTTTAGAATTTTAAGCTGTTCCTCCACAACTTGAACTTGGCATTCACGTGTTCTTTTATCTCATTCATCAAGACATTGTTATCTACAAATAATATACATCAAGACACTAATGTTGGATGTACTTAGTGAGTTCATCCATTGCTAGAATAAAAAAAGTAAGAGCTTGATGTACATCTTTGATAAAGTCCAGTTGTAAAAGAAAAAACTTGGCGTATTCTCCACAAGTCTTTAACACATTTCTGCTTTGTGATACATGTCTTTGATATCTTATATATACACCAAATTTGCTATAATTTTATAGTTAAAAGAAAAGAAAATTAAAAAAAAATAACTCTAAAAAATTATCGGCATAAGTATTTTCAACATGCGAGTTAGAATAAAAGCCTTGCATGTCACACTATATTAAACTAGCACACTTGAGCCAAAAATATACAAGAGGTCAAATAAGGAACCCAAAGCCTAACAAATAGAGAATTTGTAGGTGTCTATCTTCAAAAACACATACCTAAACCTAACTGCTTTAAGATGAACTCAAATACCAAGTAGAATTTACAAGTAACTAAGAGAATCCTTCGACAATTATCCCATCAAGGGAGTATGATTGGAGAAGTTTAGACATAATTCCAGGGACACAACATTGACAAAGAATGAATTCAAAACAACAAACTCCACAAGTCTAGGTTCATCTTGCACAAACCTGGAGAAGAATTGTGGATAACAGGGGCAGTTAGGGATAATTTGAGACAATGAATTTCAAAAGGTGCACAAATAACAGCAATAATGTTGTTGATAAAGGGAAATAAGTGGCAATAACTAGTGCTAGACATATATACTTATTGTTTCAAATTATATACACTTTTTCTTTCATGTTTAATTGCAAAAGAGCCTGTTTTTGATAAAACCATGACCACGCTTGAATTTCATGTTTCCTTACAAACAAAGAGCGAACAGATGGAGAACTCTACATTCTTTGAAACATGCACAACTTTGGTGAAAATTCAGATAATTTCTTTTTAGAACTACTGAAAGAGTATAAATAAGGTCAAAAGATATCACATACTTCCTTTGCCTTAAAACAGATGGCATATTTTTCCAAGCCCAGTGAATGCAAGAAGTTGTCCACAGTAAAGTGTTCATCACTCTACATAACACAAACACAACAATATCAGGAACATAGTTAGAAGATGAATGTAAAGAATCAAAACATGAAAATGATAAAAATGAAAGGAGGAACAAATTACACCAGAGCAAACACACACACACAATGAGTTGCATGTCATCAACGAATAAGTGACACCAATTGCAAAGAAACAGAGCATTACATTCTGCTTAACTTGACCAAGCATCTAGTAGGGAGAAAGAACTCAAAAAAAGATGGCTTCCCTTGTTAGCATGCCAGCACAGCAATATCGAGCCCAGTAGAATAGGCTAGTATAGAAATTAGCTCGCTTATATAGAATAACATTATGTTCAGAGTCATTACAACTTAGGACCCATATCACATGTAGTGAAG
The DNA here is from genome assembly GCF_014633365.1 of Diospyros lotus. NCBI lineage: Eukaryota > Viridiplantae > Streptophyta > Magnoliopsida > Ericales > Ebenaceae > Diospyros > Diospyros lotus. Next base: position 27,446,348 of record NC_068342.1, read on the forward strand.
TTGCAGTCTGCAGAAATGCCATAGTAGGGCTCTAAGATAGGTGAAGAATGCAGAACTAGGCACCAAATAAATATTCATAGAATAATTTTTCCTCTCTCCTCTTTCTTTCTTATCCCCCCCTCCCCCCAAAAATTATAGATTACCAAATGTTCCAAAACCACATTTAGAGAACCATTGTGCCCTACCTGAAACCTATTATTTGCCAAACAATTAAGTTTTCCAAAACCACATTAATTAGCTTGTGTTCACCCCAAGATGTGAGTGCATATGAGGAAGACTTTACATTGATTAGAAGTGACATTCCAACAGAGATTCCATGTGAAGAAGGTGTATCACGTCAATTGGGAAAACGAAAGAGAAAGAGTGGGAAGGGAAAAAAGAAAGTCAGAGGGAGAGGAAAATGAAAAGTCATTGAATGTTATGATGATGATGATGATGAATGAGCTTGAGTGTTTTGACTTTTTGGTTTGTAAGTATGAGGCACTATTACTTTATAGAAACCAGAGATTGCATATGTGTTGTGGTTATTATATAATAGTCTTGATGTTTATAAAGTAAGTATGAATCAATTTAAGTTGACTTAATTTGGATAGAGTATATACTCGTTTGGATTTGGATTAAATTTACATGCAGACAAATGATTAGCCTATATGGGCAAACTATAACTCTTATCTTTCTATCTCTCTCTCTCTCTCTTTTCTTTTTTTTTTGGTTTACAGGTGGGTCCTTATCTTTTTCATCTTGTGTGTGCATTTGTGATACCAGCATTGTTGGAGGTATGTATCATGTGAGTGATAGGATTTAATCACTCCCTCCGGGTGGTGGGTGATCACCCATTTTTTTTAAATTTTGAATGTTTAGTACTATATGTATCCTGTGAGTGATAGGATTTAATCACTCCCTCCGGGTGGTGGGTGATCACCCATTATTTTTTTATTTTGAATGCTTAGTACTATATATATCCTGTGAGTGATAGGATTTAATCACTCCCTCCGGGTGGTGGGTGATCACCCATTTTTTAAAATTTTTAATGCTTAATATTATATGTATCATGTGAGTGATAAGATTTAATCTATAACGACTCATCTAGTGAGCTTAAGATGTTAATTATATTTTTATATAGTGTGTTGTATGTGGGCTTGTTAGATGCCAAAAGTAAGCTATGGGTGAATAAGATGTTAAATGGCGCAAAATATTTATATGTGGTCTAAGAGGTAAATTAATTAAAAATAACATTTTTAAAAAAATGCATGTAAGTAAATTAATAAATGTAATAACCTGCTAGGTGAGTGCCTAACTGATATGATCACAAGAAGAATAACTTCCATTGTTGAATGTCTTGGAGTGTTTAAGCACATAGGCAGAACATGGTGCGTCATAATTAAAGACTCTGATCTAATAGTTTCGCTCGAGATTTGGTTGATCTATTAATTTCATTATCAATTGCATCCAATCTTGCATGCTTGTTGGTGTAAAGCTTTCAAGAGCAATAATTTTCAAAAGAAAAAGGTGCTCATGTACTCATTTTTTAACTGAAATGTTCAAAGAACTTCATTTAATATTTAAACCAATAATGCAAATATTAATCTTTCCCTAAATTATGCCAGTACAAATATGAGATCCATGCTTTGATAAGAGACCATTCTTCTAGATAATATCTGAAGTATGATTCAAAAGCTTAATGGAGAGTAAATGAAATAGAATAAACAATAGTCTATAGTGAACTTTTGAAAATATAAAGAACATGAAGTTTAGACCTTCTCGAGAAACAGGCGGGCGTCGCCGCCGGTGTAATCGTATGATTTAAGTTTCCTTCGCAACGAATTTCATGGTTTAGGGTTTCTTAACGTCCTCGTAGCTCATTTATGAGCTATAATCATTAAAATCTTTTAACCTCCTCCGGTTTTCCGCAGTGTCCTGATCTTAAAACAGCTTACGTCGTATCCGAACTAATACCCGTTTTCTGCCAAACCAACCTGCGACTTTTGCTTCTGGCCTCTTACAGGTACTGAGCGGACGCCCCTCATCGTGGAGGTGGGCGGGGAACAATCCACGGCCCTGGGGCCTAAATGTGGGCATGCGATCATACCTAGCGCTAAAGCACCGAATCCCTTCAGAACTCCGAAGTTAAGCGTGCTTGTGCGGGAGAAGTGCTAGGGTGGGTGACCCCCTAGGAAGTCCTCGTGTTGCACCATTTTTTCTACCCTTTCGATTCCTTCCCAAGAAACGGGACGACGTAACTGTATTCGCTTAAGTTTCTTTCGCAACGAATTTCACGGTTTAGGGTTTCTTAGCGTCACCGGAGCTCATTTATAAGCTACAATCGTTAAAATCTTTTAATCACCTCCAGCTCTCTGCAGCGTCCCGATATTAGAAAAACTTAGGCCACTTTCAAACTAATACCCGTTTTTCTGCGAAACCAACCTGCGACTTTCGACCCACGGCCCCGGGGCTGAAATGTGGGGGTGCGATCATACCTAGCGCTAAAGCACCGGATCCCTTCAGAACTCTGAAGTTAAGCGTGCTTGGGCTGGAGTAGTATTAGGGTGGGTGACCCCCTGGGAAGTCCTCGTGCTGCACCTCTCTTTCGCTCCTTTCAATTCCTTCCCGAGAAATAGGCTGGCGTCGCCGCCAGCGTAATCGTATTCGATTAAGTTTCCTTCGCAACGAATTTCACGGTTTAGGGTTTCTGAACGTCTCCATAGCTCATTTAAGAGCTACAATCATTAAAATCTTTTAATCTCCCCCGGCTCTCCGCAGCGTTCTGATCTTAAAAAATCTTATGCCGCCTCTGAACTAATATATATATATATTATGAGAATAATAATAATAATAATAATAATAATAATAATAATAATAATAATAATAATAATAATAATATTAAGATTAAAAGTAGTCAAGAGCCCCAATAATAATTAATATTTTTTATTATAAAAAATATGGTCCAACAATTAATCATTAATATTTTTTACAACTTGAAATATGGTCCAACAAACAAAAGGCAAATTGAAATTGAAAAATTCTACTTTTCCGCTATCAAAATATTTTTTTAAAAATTTTTACTTTTTCAATCCACCTATTCTCTTTCTTACAGCCATTGTTCTCACGTGACTCTCTCTCCCTCTCACGAAACCCTCCCCTTCTCTTTCTATCTCATTAATTAAACACATTTAATTAATTAAGTATTTAAATTATAAAACTAAATTATAAATGTATTTATAATATATTTTTTTGTTAATAATATCAAATTTTTGTAACTTAATTTAGTGTAAAAAATGAAGATTGATCAAATAATTTAATTTAGTAAGTTACAAAAATTTAATATCACTAACAAAAAATATACTACAAATACATTTATAATTTAAACACTCAATTAATTAGATGTGTTTAATTAATGAGTCAGAGAGAGAAAGGGGGGAGGTTTCGTGAGAGGTAGCCGAGAGTTTAATATATATTTAATAATATTATTTATTTATATATTTATAAAAATATGAATAAATTTATTAATATATTTATAACACAAATTATTCTCAAACTTTTAATTAGATCTGTTCGTGAACTCTAATCGAGCCAGCTTGTGAGTTAGTGAGTCAAACTTTTTTAAATTAAAGTTCAATTCATGTATAAATTGAACTTTAAAATTAGATTTCACTTCACCTCATTTATCTTAATAAATGAATTTAAATAAATTTTTATTAAGTTGAATATCAAATTGTTGAGAAATGAGTAATCTCATTTACAATTCTAAACAATAAATGAATAAAAACTATTGAAGATTAAAGACGAGGGAAAAAATAGTTTTAAAAATTTTAGAAAGTGAAATTGTTCTTTTATATGGATTTTTCTTTTTAAAATAAATTATGATAGTTTTAATCTTTTTTCCACAAAAACTAAAGTGGACTTTTCTAAATTAGTATCACATGAGGAACGGAGGGAGTTAAATTTAAAATTTCTTTAGCTTTTAACAAATCTCATTTCTTTAATATTTTATCTTTTGATTTAAGAGTTTAGATGTATCTGCATGTGATTTATAAGTAATTGATAATTTTATAGTTAATATTTATATTTGTTGATAAAAATTATTAAATTTATATTGCATGTAATTTATCTCTATGATTAGAGAGGGATAAGTCTTTATCACTTTGCAGTATGTCTTTATCACTTTGCAATGTCTTGAACTTTTGACATTTTTTAAAAAGAAAAAAAATTGATGTTTTATTGTAGAGTCGAGTATTGTCTTTGATAATTGTAATATTTTTAAATAAAGAACAAATTAATATAAATATTTTTAATGATATTATATATCAATGTATTATATATTTATATTTACATAGCGTTTTCAATATGCATAGATATGTTTTCGGTTTGGAGAAAATTAATATAAACATACATATAAACGTACAAAGGGAAAAAAGAGAAGAACAAGTAAAATACTATAACAAAAAACTCTTGTTGGGTCAATTTTTTTAGGAGGTTAATTTTTTTAGGAGGTTTTTCAAAAATTACATAATTTTTGAAATGTTTCAATAAAATAATTCACACACTAATAAAGTATTCTAATACAAAATTTAATAGGATTATATTTTTGAAGTGTGACAAAATTATGGATTCAATAATTATATTTTTAAATAAATATTAATTTGATACAATAATTTAAATTATTTTATTATCATATTTTTAATTTTAACCATGAAATAATAAAAAAAAATATTAAAGTTTAAGTGCTACTTTATATAAGTAATTCCAATATAATTATATTTTTTTGTAAATACACAAATATAATTATTAAACTATTATAATTGGGCATTACTTATTTATTAATAATATAATATATTAAAAAATTATAAACATATTAAAAATAATACAATATATCAAACTAATTAATTTATTTTCATAAATTATTTTATTTATTGATAATACAATATATTGAAAAATTATGAACATATTAAAAATAATATAATATATCAAACTAATTAATTTTTTTCATAAATTATTTTTTATAAATAATATTTTTCATAAATTATTTTTTATTTAACAAATAAATATATTAAAAAAACTGAGAAGTGGGCTGGAACCACTCCCGCCGTCTCTCTCTCTCTCCCCTCTTCCTTCCCCAAATCAACAAATCCCCAAATCTAACCCTAACTCACCCCCTCTCTCTCTCTCTCTGAACTACTCCCGCGCGTCGACCCATCCACCGCCGCCGCCTCCTCCAACTCGGTCGGGCTCCACCTCTGCGTCCACCGCTGTCAGATCCACCTCCGCGCCTCAAAGGTATATGTATATATATATTCTGTGAGTGTATATATATTATGTGTTTGTATATATGTTCTGTGAGTATATATATATTCTCTGTGTGTATGTATATTCTGTGTATATGTATTACAGAGTTACACGAGAGAAGCTCTGTAACTCTTGAAACACCGCTTAGTTAACTTGAATGGATGCTTGTTGAGTCAATACTAATTTTATCTCAAGATAATTAATCTTATGTGATTCATCTGTACTGGAAACGCTTGAATCGTAGTTAATTTTCAATCTTGTTTCTTAAATAGTGCATGTGTATGTTATAGACTTGCAAATATTTTAATAAATCAAGAGGCTTGCTTTATGTAGCATAATAAAAGTTAACTTGAAGCTCAGTAACTCTTTAACCAATTAGAAACATTAATAATTGATTAAATAAGGTGATAAAAATTGAAGCAAAATGTGTAATTAAGAATACCATGATAAAAAATTACATAAAGGCTAAGCTAATCATCAATTTGGGTCAGTTCAATGGGAATGGTTGAGCTCGAATGTTCATGAGAAAAAAAAAGAAAAAAAAAAGAATACAAATGAATTTTAAATTATTTTATAATTTTAATTTGACCTCTTTGACAAATACATTGTATTTGTTTAATTATTTCTCTTTGGATAACTTTGCATGTTTTCCACCCTTTGGATTGGATTACTATGACCAATATCAATAATACAAGTATTGGGGAAGAAGCTAGGCAACTAACTAAAGTAGAGAGTGTCTATTACCTTGATGGTAATGAAAGAAACCATCAACATTCCCTAAGCCTTTAATGATTGAACTGTATGTCAAAACCTAAAATGTGGCCTCCAACAAAAACCTATCCTTGATTCAAGTACAAAGAGATAAAAATGGAGGATTAGGATGTAGAGATAAAGAAGTTGTAGGTTAGGAGATGAGTTGGATTTAAGCTTCTTTTTATAAGTATTCAATTGTTAGAATTCTGAAGATAAAATTGTTGGAAATTTTGTCCTGCTATATAAATGTTTAAGGCAAAAAAGATGGAGAAGTAACGGGTTATGACCAAGGGAATGACCAATTAGACTGTTCTTGTGAAGATAATAGCCGGATGCCAATTGACTAAGTTTGGAGATTACATATGGTCTATATATTTACCTGCAAGCCATAACTTCAATTGTACTTGTGAGAGAGTAGAAACAAATGAGAACCCTTGAGATCGCCCAACATATTCCTCAAGGTCACTATCCAACGTTTTACATTTTATGGTTGACAATGTTTAATAGTTTTGTCGAGGATCAAGTATGTTAGCTTGTAATAACATGTAAAAGTTGTAGGCTGCTAATCTTTCTTTCCAGGTGACTGGATTACAATATGGACAATACAGAGCTTTCTAGCTTTATGCCCAATATATAACTAATTTAAGCCCATTGCATTAGAGCATTAAAGCAGGGGGTTGCTCTCTACAATCCCCATGGCTGGGGGCCCCCTTCTCGACTCTCTCTGTTATCTCTTGGTGAAGCTAAGCACTGTCGCTCAATCACTGTTACCTTACTCCGTCGCAGCTACCACCACCACTAGTGACCATCTCTTCTCCTTGGCTCCTCTCCGTCGAACCACCACAACTGTCAATTGTTGTGGCTACCACCATCACATCTTCGTCAACCCTTAGCGGTGCAGCATTAATTTATCCAAAATCAAACTATAGATTCAATTTTGATTTTTCCAACTGAAAACAAAAACTAAACACAAAATTTGAAAAGTTAAAACTAAAAATGAATATGTGAAAATTAGGAACAAAATCAAACAAGCACTTGATCTTTGTCATGCCCCACCCCCAAACTTTGTGATTTGTCATAGCTGGCACCCCAACTTTATTGACACAGTCACTGCCACAAAATGATGGCCATGGGGAAAAGATTCCTTACAAAATTTTGCGCTACTTTCCGTTGACACCAAGGCTTCAAAGATTGTATATGTCTAGAAAAACTGCTTTAGATTGTCATTGGCATAAAGATAAGCGTTATGTTGAGGAGGGTGTAATGAGGCATCTAGCAGATAGTAAAACATGGAAAGACTTTGATAAAGAACATGAATGGTTTGCACAAGAGCCTCGTTGCATTAGACTTGGGCTTGCAACTGATGGTTTTAATCCGTTTGGTAACATGAGTAGCACATATAGCATGTGGCCAGTAATTTTGGTGCCGTACAACTTACTACCATGGTTATGTATGAAGCAACATTTCTTTATGATGTCATTGCTTATTCCTGGACCTCAAGCTCTAGGTAAAGATATTGATGTCTATATGCAACCATTGATAAAGGAATTAAATGAGTTATGGAGCATAGGTGTACAAACATTTGATGCCTCAACCAAGGAGTACTTTAAATTGCATGTTGTTATTATGTGGACAATAAATGACTTCCCTGCTTATGGTAATTTATCTGGGTGGAGCACAAAAGGATATATGGCTTGTCTTGTGTGCAAGGTTGTTAAAATCGAGATTTTAAGTGGGATTGTAAGACGGTTCATAAAATTGGATTGTAAAATCGAATCGTAAAATCGTAAGATTTTATGAAAAATTAAAAATACCCTATAATTTATGTAAATATATGTTTATAATGACATATGTCTTATTATAAATGAAATAGATGCACCTATTTTAAAAATACTTCATCTATCAATTTCAAAAACACTAAATCAAAATTTCAAACAACAAACATTACCATCATCATCAACAAATATTGTTAAAAATAAATACAAATACTAAGTCATAAAAATAACAAATATTATTAAATTTATACATTATGTTATTACACTAATTAAGTTACCAACACTAAAGAGGTATATTTGTTTCTTGCTAATCATCAATCTTAATATAAAATTATTAGACCCACTCATGATCTGATTGTGACATATTTAAGATTAATTCTTTAAATCTGCACTTACTTGTACGTGTAGATAATAACATCACAAATGAGAATGTACACACACAAGCACAGCTGCACATCACTCACTCAGCACATCAATTGGACAAAACACAGAGCTAAGCATAGTGCACACACGGTATTTGATTACCAAACTTTGCAAAACATAGTCACTCTCACTCACATACGTGGGTTGGGTTTGATTCTTCGAACTTTCAAGGTGAACGAAAGAAGAAGAAAGGCCAAAACAAGATTGATAATGATTAGGGTTTGCAGAAGGACACAAGCAATGAATGCAGCAAGCACACAGACACAACATCGTTTAGGGTTTGTAGAAGAACCAAAATAGGAGATTGACAACGATTGTATATATATATATATGTTGGTTAGGAACGAAAATATTTTTGTTTCTAACCTCAAAATTGTTGGCAAAACTAAACTTGGTAAACTCATAAAATCGTAAACTCGGACCCAGTAAGCTAGGATCGGTAAACTTGTAGACTCGAGTCCGATTCTATAAAACTCGATCCTACAAGCGAGTTGACTCGCGATTTTAACAACAATGCCTGTGTGTAATAAGAATACATACTCATGTAGGTTAAGGAGTAAGATTTGTTATATGGGGCATCGTCAACATCTTGATCCCAATCATAGATGGTGAAAAAGTAAGAAGTTTGATGGCAAATCAGAACTTAGGTTAAAACCTAAGGAGTTATCATCTAGTGATATATTACAACAGTTGGGTAACCTCCCAACTTTAATACTAGGAAAGCATTCCAATAACAAGAAGAGAAAGCGAACACCACAAGAATTGAATTGGGTTAATAATTTCTCAAAAATAATAAATACTTATACTTTGTATAAGTGTTTAAAACTTTTGAAATCAGTTGAGAAAGTGTTTATAATTTTTTCAGCATATAAATTTTCCATACAAATATGCCCATACATCAACTAGGTATGTATCATGGGTTTCATTGTTATTTAATTTTTATTATTTGATAATTTTAAATTGATTAGTCTTTTTATTTAATTTTTATAAATAATGAGCACTCGTAAAAATTTTAATTTTCTAAGGGATGTTTATTCATTATTAATAATTAGTTTATTACTTGTTGTCTAGTTATGCATATTTTATCTCTAAGTTAGAGATGAAATTATTTATTAATATTTAAATACCATTATTAGCAAAAGTTTCGTCACTGTAAAATCATTAATTTTGGAACTAATTTGTTCACATTTTTTATTCTTAAAAAAGTGAAAAGATTTCGTCACTAAATGTATTATCTATTGACTATAAATTATTTCGTCACTAATAAGCTAGTATTTTCAGCATTGGTTTATATCCTTAAAATGGTGACGAAAAAGTTGATTGCTAAATAGTTAACACCATTAGTGACAAAATTGTTTTGTCATCGATAAGTCAATAATTTGTCCAAATTTCTGTTTTAGAATCAATGACCAAATTATTTGTCATTATTTTTTAATACCATTAATGACAAAAACATTCATCACTAATGGATCATGGATGTTGTAGTCAAAAGAAATAATTTGATGTCATCCTAATATTTTAGAGCATTAGTGACAAAAGTTTACCTTTCGTCACTAAACATCTAAATGATTATGTGCTTGGTGACGAAAGTAATTTTTCGTCATTAATGATAGAGTATTAGTGATAACATTTTACTTGTCATTTATAAATTCATAGTTAATCATCACATTTCTTGTAGTGTAAAATTTAGTAAATAGAAAAAAAATATAATTAGCTTCGATTAATGTAATGACCCGTAAGTGGGTCTGGGTAATGTTAATGGGAGGATAACATATTTATTTCATTTGGGAATAATTTTGAGGGTTTTATTTGTTTTTGGTGATATGGTCGAAGCTCGACGCCGGTTCCGTACCGTTGGATAATGAAAGTGATGAGGAGCATTGTTACAATCGAAGTACAGAGAAATTTTCCATTGTTGCAATCAAAGTACAGAGAGAGAGGGGGGAGGACCTTCCGAAATCTACGAGAATCAGAACCCCAAGGCAATGCCTAGGGTCTTCTGAGTGGTCTTCTCCTTCTTATTGTTGTTGTTGTTACTCAAAGAGAACTAGCAGAGCGAGTGGAGTCTTCTTCTTCTTACATGTCAATTTGAACAAATTGGGATCGAGAGCAGAGGAGATCCTCGAAGATTTTCTCAACCATTTTGAGAGAGGGACGGCGAGAGGTTTCAGAGAGGCAATCGCTTTCTTCTCTCAAGTTGGCGACGAGAGGCTCAAGTAGTGAGAGGCGGCAAAAGGCAACGAACGCGGTCTATGGGTCTTCTTCGTTCTTTCCTCTTCAATACACAAGCAACTGGAAGCAAAATTAGTGTTTCAAGAAGACTATTATAAACTATAATTTTTATAATATATAAAATATAACATAAATTATTATTTTCCAAATTTTTCAGGCTAAAATGTAATTTCTCAAAGTTGTGGGGATTAAACACAAATTTTGGGAACTTGAGGAAAAGGGCCAAAATGTAAGAAATTAAAAGTAAGAGAGCTGAACTGCAAAGTAGGTGTGAAACCTACAATGTAGTTAAGAACCGCATTGGCCGCCGGTGGAGAGGTCGAATCCCAGCCATTTGAGGTTTCCTTGGGCCATCATGGCCTAGGCATAAACCTTGCAGTGCAAGGCGAGGCCATGGTTGGCTAGAGACACAGTCAGAGAAGCTATAAATAGTAGAAAATGGGCCGAGGGGTTTTATCAAATTTTAGTGGAAAATTTTGAGATTTTTCAGAGAAATTGTGAGGATTTGATAAAGGGTTTTTGTTCTTGAGGTGATAAGGATCATTTCTGGAAAGTTTGGTCGAGTTTTGTGTCGATTTGAGGTGGTTTTGAGCATTGTCAAAAAGTGGAAAAGTCATCACAACCGAGCTTTAACGGCCAAATTGAGGGCGTTCTAGCTAGAGGCACCATGCAACAGGGATACCATTGTGTTCAGGAGGAAAAATTAAGCCAGGAGAGGGAGAAAAATCAAAGAAACAAGCCAAGACCAGGTCACTGGCGGTGAGAGGATCATTGGAGAAGACGATCGGCAAATCGGTCGCGTGAGGTGCACACGTTAGGCTAGTGGCTGCGGGTGCATGAGAAGGTAATGAAATAGAAAATTAGGGAAAAAAAGGAAAACAAAATAGAGAAAAATTGGGAAAAAATTCTAAAAAAATAGGAAATTAAGTTTTAGTAATTTTTCAAAAATTTTGGCTAGGAAATTTTACAGGGCACAGGTTTAGAGGTTAGAGCACGCGTACCGAGAAATCCTAAGAAGCTAAATTAAGGTGAGTGATTTGTCCAAAAATTTTATATGTGGTATAATTTGCTTAAATGAGCATGCAATTGCAAGGGATTCGCCAAGTTTATGTGATTTACGTACATCTTGTTATACATATGCATACTCATCCTATATTGCCTCGATTAGTGTGTTATTGCATTGGATATGATTTTATTGGCATATCAATATTATATTTGTGTCATTCATGTTTAACACTATAGGGCGGGATGTTGCCCTAGTAGTTTGATTTGCATTTCCCCAAGGATGATTTCTAGAACGACCATAGGGGCATCCCATGCTTTGTGTGTTTGCCGAGATAACTACCTTAGTTTCCGTGTTGGGGCGAGAATGCTATCAAAGCTACTCTAGGCAGTCGATTGATTTTTATGCTCATGCATCATAATTTCTTGAAAACTATTTTAAACCCTTATTTAGAAGTTTCATCTTCTAATTCAAATTTTGTCCCTGGGAAATGCAACTTTCCAAGTGAGTCAAGCAGGCGAAATGGAAAAGAGATTGCTGAGATATGATTATGTTAGTAGTTGTGTAATAAGTCATACACCTGTGCTAAGACAAATTGTGAGAATTATAATAGCCCACCTCTTCAGGGCGTGTTATGCCTTAGGAAATTTGGTCTTTCTTTTTTTTTTTTTTCGAAATTCCCTAAGACCTTATCTAGTGCTAAACGAGATGTTTACACTAGAAAATAAATACAAAGCGAAAGCTGAATCGAACCTGCTCATGGCAATACATACGTGAATATCTGGACATAATATTTATTACAAAGTCATTACATAAGCTTCTAAAAATAAAACAATTGTACATAATTTTTAAACTATTCATATAACATAGCACACTCCCTCGTTTCTGGATGTCTCGCATCACTACACATCTCCAACCTTGGTATCATCGCTGCAAGTCTCGACTGGAACGTTGAATGTTCCAGGGGCGAACCCAAGTCAGATGATGAACCATTTAAGTAAGGGTACATAATGCTATGTCATGAGTGTATGCAATGTCTTTCATTGTAGGTGTCAACTGCACCCCTCATGCTACCTACCATTTTAGTGGCCATCACTTTCGAAGCCGAGGTGTATAGGTGCACCCTTGGTAAGGCAGCGGTGTTAGTTCGTACTCTCTACGGCCTCATATGCGTGTGATCAATAATATCAACGTGTATTTATGCATTTCATAGTCATGTCATGGATGCAATCTACATGATGGGTACATTTCATAGTATGTCAATATGACATAAGCATTCTTAAAGATATATTCGTACTAAGCTTGAAACAGTACACTTACAGCTAAGATGCCTCGAAAAATGTGTCAGCCTCGAAAATCGTGTCGAGCGGCTATTTCTCAATCTTCTTGCCCTCAAGGACTCCTAAAACATCAATTTATTTTTAGAATATCATTTCACTATTTTTCCATAATTTCTATAATTTTTCTTTATTTCTAAGCCTTATTTCTCCAAAAATTGCATAAAAATTATCTAGTCTTTTCATAAAGTCAAATTTCTCTCTACTAGAATTCCTTAAATAATATTTCTAAAATTCTGAAATTTTCTTGAAATTTTCCAACTTAAATTCCTATTTTTCCCTTATTTCCATAATAACCAAATTACCTAAATAAATAATTATTACATAATAATTATCTAAACTTCACATTATTCAATTTCTCTTCACTAATATTCCTTAAATAATATTTCTAACATTTTGAAATTTTCTTGGAATTTTTTAAATTAAAATCCTATTTTTTTCTTTACTTCCATAATAGAAAAACTACTTAAATAATTAATAAAATTAGCATTTCCAGGAGTTTTTTTCATAAAACATGGCATAAACAAAATTCCAGATTTAAATAAAATTTTTACAAAATTTTATTTCTTTTATTTTATTTTATTTTATTTTCTTTTCTTTTTATTTTCTTTATTTTCTTTTTCTGTCGGGCGCCTGAAGGTCACGCGCCTTCTTCCTACTCGCGGGCGCGTGGCTACACTCGCCCGACTATGGGCGTCTTCTCCGGCTGCCACTTTGCTGTCGGCGACCCCTCGGCTGCCCCGAGTTTAAAAAAAAACCTCTATCCCCCTCATATCCGACCCTCTGATTCCAAATACAGCCTTAAAAAATGAGAAAAACATTAAAAATGCCTTTGATTCGTCGATTGAAGGCTCGGCTCCGGCGAGTTGCACGATTTTCCGGCGAGCTTGGATCTCCTTCCTCACTACTCTGTTGGCCACCAAAATTTCCAGAAACATTGCCCACAAAACGATGATCAAAACCCTACTCCCAAAACCTCTCAACACTACCCCAATCGACTGTTCTAAGAAGTAAAAATTTTCGATGAATGGCCACGCGCGAACTCGGCTATTTATAGCCAAAGCTCCGCCGCGAACGTCCAATCGAAGCTCCCACGTGCCTTAGAGGCCATACCCGACGTTTTGGGGAGCATTTAAAGCTCCCTCTTACCCCTATCGGCCAATTGCAGGTGCGGCCGTGCGCCTACTCCAGATTTCCTGCGATTTTTTTATATATATATATATATTATTATATATACATATACAGATATATATATATATTATATATACATACCAATTTTCATACATACTTATATATACAGCAAGCTATATACATACTTATTTTCATTTACATACTTATATATTTACTTATATTTTACATATTTACATACTTACACATACTTATATACTAAGCATACTTTAATAACTTAATTACATATCATATTAAACTAAGTAAATATATCATATAAGCATAATTTATTTAAACTAAATAAAAGCATAACTAAGTATAATATTAAATTTATTCATAATGACTTAGGGTATTACAAGAATCATGATAGGTGGCATGTTCCAGCTATTTTATGTTAAATTTGTTTTCCAAATATTGTAATATTGTGGTTATTGAACGATCTTGTATGGATTTATTTCCTTTCCAATTACAATATTTCGTTAGGTTTCGATTCTACTTCCGCAAGTGTTTAGTTTACCATTCCTTAGCTTATTATTTGGAATAATAAATATATATATATATATGTTAGGGATTTTTAAATACGGTACTCATGGATTTGAGACACGGTATTATGAGAAGAGAGAATATATTATAAAAAAAAATTCACAGAATAGTGACACGTCATGGGAGGGTGGATTGTTATAAGGCCCTATACCATAATTGCAAGTCAAACAACATTTCTGCTCATACAATCGAATCAGACTAGTAGATTTTAGACACTTGCATTAATTTTTCAGTTTTAAGTGGGTGTAGTGTATTTGGCTACTCTAAAATTGTGTATTCTGCCATCAGAAGCAGGTTGTAAAGAGAAAGGCTCTTCTGAGAACTTCCATTCTTCAGTAGCAATAAATGGCTAAATGCAAAACAATTGTAAATTAAGGTCATTGTACCTCAAGACCTGGTACCATTAGGGCCATTGAGAAGAACAACAAAAAATAGATTGGGAGTTAACATGATTTGGACTGTGAGAAAGGTTGGATGATGATACAAAACCAAAGCCACAATACATGTACACCAGAAAGTAAAATATATGATTCAAAGAACAAAAAATTGACATTTCTTGTAAAATTAACTCTTCCTCAAACCTCCGCCTCTTTAATTGCTTTAACAATTTTATCATGCTTTCCACACTAATAAAATATAAGTTGTTCAATAGAAAAAGACATAGATAATAAAACTGATAGAAGAAGAGCTGAAGTCAATTACTCCCCCACTCCGCTACGTAGGGAGGGAGGCAGAATAAATGTGCTTACTGCCAACTTCATTCCCCTAAGTAAGAAAAAAAAAAAAAAACAACTAACTTAAGTTCAAAAATCAGAACCAAGACAACATTTCTACATGCTTCCAATTTTTTTGAGTTTCTCTTGAATTTCTGGAAAATTACAAATGTTGTTCATTTTTAAGCTAACTAAAAGAGCACATCAAGTCATTGTACATGGTGTTGGTCCATCATGAGGTGACCCCCACTACAACAATTTCACCTTCAATAAAATCTTCTACCTAATATGCATTAATTTGGAAGGAATCACTATTTCAGTGGTCATTACTCAAATGGTTCATGTAAAATGAGACAAAACCAAAGGAGAAAAAAGCTCTTGTTTTCTCTTATTATATTAGAGCACGACTATAGCTACTAGCTAGCAAATTACCAAAACAATAAGGTAGAATCAATACAAGATAAAAGAATGTGATGGGATTGCATTGATAAGCAGATTGTAGAAGCCCCAATTGACATAACTTCAAACCCAAGCCAACCTTACCTTCCATACATCATCACTTGCCAATATTATAAATTCAGTATCTTCATCTATCATCTCAATCACTATATCTGGTTCTGCAGTAATGTGCTCCTTCAGACTTTCATCACCGAATGCCCCCTTGTCATTGCAAGTTTTCCATCAACATGTGACATCACTTAAGCCAAGTATGCATTTGTATGTCAGTAAAGAACAAAAGTAGATACCTAATAGTTTGGGAAAATAGAAAACATATATGATGATAGGTACGTAGAATGCTCATCCATCTACACACTATGCTTTTATTTTCAACCTCAAGAATTTCATAACATTGGAAGAGGGAAAGAAATTGAGAGGGTTTGAATGATATTGTAATAGTGATACTTCTCAGAAAAAAAATATGGGATCACACATTTTTATTCATTTTTTGGCAAGACAATCAATTATTAGAACCATCTGAAGCTTGGAACCATAAGAAAGAAGATTAATGTTATTGTGACTTAAAAATCCAGCATTCCACCTTTGTCAGGATGACATCAAGTTAAATTACTGGTCCTGTGAATTGAAATAAAGCATCCTATCTTTGTCAGGATGACGTCAACTTATATTCTAGAATCTAGCATCCCTTGGATCAATAGTTACTAGATCGAACAGCACACATATATACAAAATAACATCCAATTTCCATATACAAGATGAATATATAGAAGAAGCAAGTCTTTTAAATGTTCTTGGCATCTGTACGAAAAATCCTCCTCTCCTTTCAACCATCTCCCTCTCTTTTTGTGGCTCATGATCAACAGTTATTTGTATTGCTTTTGTTGCACCATTTCTGCATAAGATTGCTCAAGAATCTGAGAATCACCAACATTGGCTACAATTAGCTTCTCTCCATTGATTAAAATCATCAATATATTAGAAGAAGATAAAACAGAGAGAAAAAGTGCTAAAGAGATCTCAAACTAAATAAGTGAGAAGAAGGATGTCCTGGCATTGCTAAGATGTTGAAATAGAATTAATAGCATGTGGTAAGTGAACAAGTAAACATGCAACTAGAACATCAAGAACCTCTTTTATGAGATATGGAGTGCAGGGGTGGTATTGTTATAAGTGATGATTGTTTAGTTAGGTTGTTGTTTAGGCAGTTATCTATTAACTGGTTGTTGCAGATTGCAACAACTATCTGTTATCAAGGATAGCTGAGTATAAATACTCAGCTATACCTTCTATCTTGTATTAGTTTTCATTTTTCATTCAGTAAGAATTTCAGCAAGGTTTCTTTCTTCTTCTCGCGTTTTCTTTTCGTGCCCTAAAAGCTCTTGCTTCAATGTTCAAAACTAGGATTTTTTTTTTTTTACAGAAAAGAAAACAAAAATAAAAATAATAAAATATATACACATGCATTTTTTCAAGTTCATAAGAACATTTATTTTCCTTGTCTTTTCCTCCCACAAATCCTAGTCCCAGACATAGCTTAAGGGTATCTGTAAAACTTAAGACTCATGGTAATTCAATTTATGCATTTTGATCTTTTTCTTATTTTTCAAGATCAAAAGCTATGGTACTAATTTAAATGAGGAGATTGCTGATAGTTAAAGTGGCATTTGTTTGTTTCCCTTTACCGATACCTGAAGATCTGTTGGCATGGAGGAGCTTCAGAGTAATCTGATTTAGCCATTTTTCGGTTCCATATTGAAGTAAAGTGTAACATCCCGGTAATTCGGGAATAATTAATAGCTATTAATTTAATCGGGAATAGGAAATATTTAGCAATTTAAATAGGACTGGTTAATCATTATTAATTATTGTAATTAAGGTGATTATTAAATATTTGTAGGTTTAAAAGAAATATTAATTTAATTTGTGTTTTACGGTGATTATTGTCAATATTTGATGGAAATAATAATTTAATTTGTATTAAAAGAAGATATTAAATTATTTTGTATTCGGGAAGTGGATAACTAATTATTGGAAATCTGAGGGTATAAGAGTTAATTTTATAAGTGGTGTATGTGAGAACTTATGGAAGTGTGGGGGTCTAAATGTAAATCTTGGAAGTGGCTGAAGATTCCTTCAAGTTTATTGATGTGCATATGTAGTATGAAGATGCAGCCAGCTCGCGCGGTCGCGCCCACGCGCGTAGGAGCAGCAGGTCGCGGGTTCGAGCTTGTAGGCTGGCGCGCGCGTAGTGAGGGAATTGCTGATTTTTCAACAAAGCCTAGCCCCAAACGACGTCGTTTTGGGGCAAGGCAGTGGGTAAATTTAGCTGCCATGTGGCAGCTTCTGGCGACCTCATTCTTCAGCTTTTTAATTCCCGATTTTGGGAGTAATTCACAGTGGAATCGAGCAGCAACCAAAGAGTAGAAGAAGAAGAAAATTGGGGAGGAAAGATGGCGCATAGTAGCTAAGAAAATTTGGTATAAATTATAGGTAAACTTAGTTTAATTAAAGATTAAATTAGCCAGGGAAGTAGGAAAATTATATTGAGAGTATTGTATGGTTGAAATTTTATTTAGGCTTCGATTTTATTAATTTTGATCGAATTAAGCTAATTTGCAGTGTGTATTAATTTAGCGGCGTGTGGGCATATAATCACCGAAATCAGTTAATTTAAGGCAAGCTCTTACTTCTTTCGTGATTCTCAATCGATTTATGAATTCTATATCCTTCCTCAACCCGATTTGGTTATAGTTTCCTGTGGGCGTGAGTGGTAATGACAAGCGGTGTGAGCTGTCGTCTGGTGAGGTAACATTTTGTCTGTTTGTGATACTGGAGTGAATCGTCATCGGGCCGAGGGCGGCTGTTAACCGATTGTTCCTAGTCACAAATTATTGACCGGTACTTGATCACTGTCGATTGGCTCTGCCATTATGTGGCATATTGCGTGACATTATAGTGCATGGGATTGGGCTTACATTCATTAGGGGGTCATGCTTTGTATGTACGGGGAAGTGTGCTCATTGGCATAATCCGATTGGCCTGTTGAGTGACAATTTGGGTACGATAGGCGAGCATATGCATTTAGAGCATTTTGCTTGTGTGGGTTCTTATATGGGCGTAGCATAGCCTGATGCTTGGCTTATGGGAATTTTGTCATCACGTTAATGCTACAAGAGTCATTGCATTTCTTATCTGTTGCATCGCGTGGTTACCGTTTGACTTGGTATATGATTGTGGCTTGTGGTATGGAGTTGACCCTCGATAGCTATGAGTGTGAGCTGGGCTCTAGATAGCTATGACATGAGGACTCCGATACAT
Organism: Diospyros lotus; assembly: GCF_014633365.1. Taxonomy (NCBI): domain Eukaryota; kingdom Viridiplantae; phylum Streptophyta; class Magnoliopsida; order Ericales; family Ebenaceae; genus Diospyros; species Diospyros lotus. The sequence goes on from NC_068342.1 coordinate 27,465,354, forward strand.
GACTGTGATGAGAGCTTCGGGCTTGTGTGGATCGTGTTGTGGGAGCTTCGGGCTCATGGGTTTTATGTCTACCAGTTTATGGGTGTGGCAGGTTTGTATGCTGGGACTTAGGTGCTAGGATGTGCATTTCTTATGTGGGCCCTAAGAACTATTATGTGCATTGCTATATTTATGTGGATTACAGGATTCTCTATTTCACGGTATGGCATGGCATGATCATATGATGCATTGCACTTTGTGCGGGTGTATTCTGGGTGGGATGTGTCCCTAGTTTTGTTTTTGTTATATAGCGAGATGTACTCAATTGTGGTTTATTTCTGGATTAACTTTGTCTAGCGAGACCTATATCGAGTATGGCTATTTCTGATTTTAGTTTGTCTTACCTGTTGATAGTGGGATGTGTTCCGGTGTGAGAGATCTATGCTTAGCCTTACCTCCATTATTTTATTATGCTTGCTGAGCCTTGTGGCTCATCTAGTTTTTACCATCATTCCAGGAGTAGGAGCTGATGTAATACCCCGAGAGCCCAGAGAAGTTAGAATATATCGAGGATAGTGTAAGAAAGGAAACAACACCAGCTGGATACCTTTTGGGCTTAATGTTGGCAAAGAACTCCCAAGTTAAGCGTACTTAACCTGGGGTAATCCAGGGATGGGTGACCCCCCTAGGAAGTTCGCGTAAGCACATCAAGGTAAGTTGTTCCGGTCCTTCCTATCGCTCGATCTGGTCGTTACAGCTAAAGCAGTGGTTAGACTATTTGGCATGTCAGTCGCAGATAACTGCATGTACAGGGCAATCCAAATTAAAAGATCTGTGAGGTGCGAGTTGTGATCGGGGGCTCGGACATTTTGGCTTGTTTGTTTTATCTGGTTATTGTGTTGTTATGTATGATTAAGCCCCTGAGTGATTGGTTTATGTTCATTTAGCTTCCGTTGTTGTGGTGTGTTGTATGATTATTAGTGAATTTTAATTTAAATTAAAGGAAAATTTTTGGATCGTCACATAAAGAGTTCAGTATTTCAAAATCTAAGATTGTTTGGTATTTTTATTTTTTGTGTAGGTCCTTTTGTTTGGATGGAAATCTGGTAGATTGTATGCAGCTTTACCCTAGTTTTTTTTCAACAAAGCTATTTCCAGAATCTGTGAACTTTTAGTTAAGGAAATCTGCTCCAAACCGCTTATGGTTCATTTGTGAATTCACCATGGTCAGAAGGAAAGCATCTCAAAAGATTTACAAGTGTAGAATTTCTCCAAGAAAATCAAGACAAAAGGGCTATCATCCGAAAAATGGAAAATAAGCTGATTCCCTTTAACCTTTTATTATTATTTCCTAGTCACGGCTCTTTGCATTTAGAAGGCCCGCCATTGCACTCTTGCCATGGCTTTGAATACCATGTAAAAGTAGAAAGAAAAATGAAAATTGAGAGAAATCTAAAGAGAGAATAGAAACCTTGAATACTGAATTTTGATTACAAATGATAATGAGATCAGTGAATTTATATACTACTCAGCGAATTCTCTAGCAAACTAACTATTACTAACAGCTGTCAGTAACAAACAGAGCTGCTAACCACTGTCTGTTGAAACATAAAAAACTAACTTGTCACCTAGGCTTCCCCATAGACTCAGAATAAACTGCCTACTACTAACAATAAACTACATATTCTCTTTTCTTCTCTCTTATTCGAACATAGCAAGAACTATCCTTAACAGCTAGGATACCTCTTGGTTAATGTGTTAAAGAACAAGAGGGAGAAGAATAACTAAAACTTTATGCATCTAACTTCACAATTGACTTAGACAGACACAAGACGCTTGTTGTGGTGTTTCTGATGTAGGTACAGCAAGCTTATGTAATTGTTCAGATGTAAAAACTCCAACGGCCCTCAAACTTGAGCTGTAAGATGTACCATAAAGGCTGCTATGGCTGATAACCACCACCATTTTGTGCCCCTTCTCCAGCATAAGATCAATCACGTGGCCGATCGATGTGAAGGTTGTAACACAAGGGGGTGGGCTTCTCATCATTGATGAAAGTGGGGCATTCAACTGAAAATGCACAAAAATAATGCACATGTGAAATAAAGTGATCACAAGACACAAATATGGTAAAAGGCTCGGCCAATTTAACCAGATGCCCGTCTCATCATATCTACTGATTAGTCAGTGTTTCTTCAAAAAAATACTCATAGCAACTCTTTGGGGGAAGCTTTTGCATTATTGTTACTTATGCAGTGTTCAGTAACCTGTTTGTATTTTTGCATTTTCAGTGACCTTGGAAACATAATAAACATGTGTAATTAAACTTGAGAACAACTTTGAATCCATATTCATCAAAATGTTCTAAAATATGTACTTCTGAATAAGTCCTAAGGACTGGCAGTTTGTACTTTGTGGTGAGACTACAATGAAGCAAGATATGCCTTAGAAGACCAAATCTTAAGCACCATTAACATTTGAATGCCTGTCACATCCTATTGGATCATCATTGGTTAAAATCGTCCATAAGGCAGCTGGCTGAGCGTTATTGTTACTTATGCAGTGTTCAGTAACCTGTTTGTATTTTTGCATTTTCAGTGTCCTTGGAAACATAATAAACATATGTAATTAAACTTGAGAACAACTTTGAAGCCATATTCATCAAAATGTTCTGAAATATGTACTTCTGAATAAGTCCTAAGGACTGGCAATTTGTACTTTTTGGTGAGACTACAATGAAGCAAGATATGCCTTAGAAAACCAAATCTTAAGCACCATTAATATTTGAATGCCTGTCACATCCTATTGGATCATCATTGGTTAAAATTGTCCCCAAGGCAACTGGCAGAGCATTATTGTTACTTATGCAGTGTTCAGTAACCTGTTTGTATTTTTGCATTTTCAGTGACCTTGGAAACATAATAAACATATGTAATTAAACTTGAGAACAACTTTGAAGCCATATTCAGCAGAATGTTCTGAAATATGTACTTCTAAATAAGTCTTAAGGACTGGCAATTTGTACTTTCTGGTGAGACTACAATGAAGCAAGATATGCCTTAGAAGACCAAATCTTAAGCACCATTAACATTTGAATGCCTGTCACATCCTATTGGATCATCATTGGTTAAAATCATCCCTAAGGCAGCTGGCTGAGCAAGGGGGGAGAGAGGACCGACCAAGAAAGAGGGTAAGTTGAAGGCAATGTTGGAAGGAAGGAATTAGTTATCAATAAAAGGGTACGTTTCAACTTCAAAAATGGATATGTTGTTCCTAAAAGGGAGGTGGAATCTAAAAATATTAAAGAATACGTTAACTAATCAGTATATTGAAATTCAAAAGTACATATTATTGATGGATGTATTACATTAACTTGGATATCTTACTCTGCTTCGGAGGGACCTTATTTGTCCACATGCCCTTCATTGGTGGTAAGGTCACAAATATTCCCAACAGTTTATACTGTTAAGAAATGTGCCCAGACACATCAATTTACCAATCACTCCCATTCAGAAGAAAATACATCAACTTACCAAACACTCCCATTCAAAAGATAATTCGTCTTTGACGAGGAGAGATAACCAAGATGAGCATAAATTAAACAAAAGCAACCACAAAGAATAACGTTAACTTCAAGGTGTTGCCGAAAAATGCTCTAATACCATAGCAATTTGTGCATTTGTTAGGTCATTTTGAAATGGAAAATGTGATGATTCATGGTGATCCCAAGGTGTGATATATTTAATTTGCATAAAAGGTGTTCCTACCAAGGGAAATGTTAAAACTAATGCTTTAAAATCTAGAGAAAATATTAAAAGATAACATGGAGAAGAAGAACAATAAGCTGCCATATTTTGAGCAATGCCCTTTTAAAGATTAAATTTAATAAGAAAAAAATTATTATATTCTATTATTTAGATGTCTACATCAGAGAAAACTACCATAGGAGTATATCTTATATTTATTTAGTAACTTGAAAAAGCCCACTCCTATCATATCACAATTTAGAATGTGTAGCACACTGCATTCACAAATCAGATTGATCCACTTTTTGGGTAACATAGAACAATCATTTTCTAGGTAACATGCATATTATACTACTTAAGCTAGATATGGGAAAGAATGTTGCAGTATCCCAAAAAACCCGGCAATTTTTCAACAAGATAAAGTTGTTCAAATGATCCTAACAATGGATTCCTACCGTAACTCTTTTAGAGGGGTAGCACTCTTGGATGTTCCAAGTCTTCTATCTGATGCCACATGCATCTAAATTTTCACAAATATGCATTAAAAACTTCTATCTGAGAACAATAGAAGTTACAGATTAAACTTTGTATTTTTCTATGTTAAGATGCTTCAAACCCCAAGATTTTTAAAATTTTCTTAAAGAATATATCTTCTGGAAAACTTACATACAACAAAATTATGAGACATTTGAATAAAAGATAAAGAGTATATAGCTAACAGAAGCTAATTAGATAATACCTCTATTATGTATTATGGGAAATTTTGTGATAACATTATTTGTTTCTAAGGAATATTGATTGCTGAAGTTATTGGAATGCTAAGAAAGAATTTAAGCTTACCTAAGCCAACCTTAGCTATTCTAGCTTTATTATTATGAAATCAGAGTTCCATCCTAAGATCATCATTTATCATTAACTGCACTTTATTCTAACTAAGTTAGGGCTTGTGGCATAGTATTCATAATGTCAATTGACTTCTACAAGTCACATTCACAATGCAAATCGAAGCAAAAGAACAATGTGGCAAAATCTTATGCCAGATGCCCTTCCTAATGCAATCTTGAATGATGAGATAAGTTTCAATACCATCTTCATATGGAAAAGTTCCATTGTAAGATCACTAATAAATTTAGAAACCTTGAAACAATTGCAATCCTCAGGGAGTAGATTTACTATGTATAGAACAACATACCAAAATTAAGTTGTCAACATATAGTCATGTACCTTGTGAAGGAAGGCCATATATTTTCATACATAATGTATCTAATATATAGTCTTGTTAGTCATAAATATCCACAAGATAGGGGGAAATTCCAAACCATGTTCATGATAATTGTTTACTACTAAATTAAAGGGTAGTTTGGATTATCTTGGGAAATAGATAGAGGAATACATGTTAAATTATATAGGTTCATGCATGTTAATTTGATAGAGTATTGTATTTCACAATATTTTGTCAGTTTTTCAACCATGGATAGTTACACATCTTTGAGAAAGAGGTAACAAGTGGTCTTAAAATGCTGCCATCTTTAATATCTATTAGAAGCTCCCTGAACTAAAGAGAGTACCTCATTGCAGTCTTCGTGGTGCAGAAGTCCTATGCAGCTTCCCCAGTCATCTATGATTGGTACAACAGTGTCGGACTTAGTAATTACGATTGTGCTCGAGTTTTTCCAAGAATTTCGCTTTTACTCGGACTTAGTAATTACGATTTTGCCATTACTTCAAAAACTAAGTTTTCGTCTTAGGACTTTCGTAACCCCTTGAAAGTGTCTCATTTCATCATGTATCTGAACTTAAATATTCCTGGTATATATCACAATTGAAAGTTCTTTGATAATACATATTTGAATTGAGAAAGAAACAAAAATCTCGGGTGTTACATACTTGCCAAAAAGAGTCTCTTGAACTCAACACATCATACCAGGTGCTCGCCTCACCATGAAGACAAAAAGGTGTGAGCTCCACCATTCGGTATCCATGAATGTGAGAACCTCTCTTCAATTTATCTAATTGATCCAAGAACTCTTTAGCATTGTCCCTCGCACCTCTAAACTTGGGCAGTTTCAGACCCATAAACTTCTCAAACTCATAATCTACCCCAACGGCCTCCAATTCCACTAGAGGTTGTCCCTTAGCCTCATCCGTATCGCCAGTGATGAGGGCAACACTTACAGTGCCACCGCTAACAGCACCTCTAGTGCCACCGGCCACAGCACCGTTACCTGTGCCTCCGCTAGTGCCACTTCCAGTGTCGTCCTCAATGCCATCTCTAGTGCTGCCACCAACCCTAGCATCCAAGCCCACATTCCCTGGTGCCTCTAGCTGTCTTTGAGAATTAATCATGTTCGTCAATAGCACCACGAATCTCCAATGCTGTCACCAACCCTAGCCTCTGATACCAACCTGTCGCAACCCAATTTCTAAATAGTCATGACTAGCACTAATCCCTAGGTTCAGCGGCCCCACCGTGTACTAGTAAGCCTCTTCTCTAGCTCGATTTGAAAAAAGCATTAATACTACTAACAAAATATAGAAACATGGAGTGAAATACCATATCAACTTTCCACAAAAATATTTCAAAGACTCGTATACAATAGTTGTACAAAATATGAATATCCACCATCCTGCTATCATAAATACATATACAGTCCCATATCTCGACCCTTTGGCACAATTATGTACCACAAAATAAAAGACAAAAGAACAAACTCAATAGTACGTGTATGTCTCCACAGAGCATCCTATATCACATCAGGAATCAAAAGGGGTTTTGACATCATACCAGAAGATCTGTTGGACCAATATTCAAAAGAAGAATCTCCTAAAAATATTTTTAAAAAAAAGGGGTGAGTCTTGTGGATTCGAGAGTATAAGGTATGCCATACCTGCTAGAAGAGTATGCAATAAAAATGCTAGGAATGATCATCATGGATACAATAACATAATAGTAGTATGAACAGTGAGAATATATATCATAAGTTTAAATAATTTGGGGTTCAAAGGAAAACATAGTGTAGGAAAAATAGGTGCCTAGAGACAACCCCCATAAGTTGCTCACCTAACCACCTAAGTCTCCTATACTTTTTATATGCGATGCATGCACTGAATCTGAGGACACACTAGCAAAAACTGGCCTAACGCCTATACACACATGCACACAAGTACATATATTGGCACATACATCATCTTCACACTATAATACCATCATAGCCCACGTGATAGCAATGCTGAAACATACTATCCGTGTCTCTCATGGCCTTGGCATGCTAAGCCTCACAGTACCACGATCTTTTCCTGTTGTGAGTCACCAGGGAATATACTAGATAGTCCTCTAGTAGCAATGCAAATGATACCCCACTTAATGCACAAATCATAACCATTTATCATTTTATGCGGTGTCTAAAATACACCATATCATTCAATATTTCACATTCTCAAGACAAAAAATCAGTTAGGGTATCTTTCTACTTATGTCTCTCCTAGTAGGATTAAAATATTTCATGCAATTTAGAAACATTTAAGAGTGTTTTTTTGTGATTTGCATATAAAAATCATATACAAGTTATGTATGAAACAATATATATGTACGTGCATAAAATAAGGTAAACATAACATATCATGTCTACTCATTTGGGAAATGATGACCGAAGTCCGAGTTTAGGGAGAAGATCGAGCAAAGTCCTAGGAATTCAAGTCTACAATAAATAGAATAGGGTGGTCACATTTGGGTAATAAAAGTAGCGACGTAATAAAAATTACCGAAAGTCCTAACCATTGCCTAACACCCTGAATCGATTACTTTATACCTTGGCCCACACAATATTTGAATTTGGCGCCAAGTCCGAGTCTGGGGAGAAGATCGAGCAAAGTCCTGGGAATCCAAGCCTACGATAAATAGAATAGGGTGGTCACATTTGGGTAATAAAAGTAGCAACGTAATAAAAATTACCGAAAGTCCTAACCATTGCCTAACACCCTGAATTGGTTACTTTATACCTTGGCCTGCACAATACTTGAATTTGGCGCCATGGAATTCCACGAGGTTAGCCATTGACTACGTCATCATGCCTCGACTTGCATGCTACGCATAAGTGTATAGTGGAACTACACACCCACTTATAGGTTGCAATAAAATAATATATATATATACATTTCTATATTCACCCATAAACTAGATTTCTTTTAATATAGATAATATTTTTAAAGTTTCTCTTTTTCAAAAATACATATATATATTTATATTTATCACTCAATTGATATTTTTTTTTAAAAAAACATAATAATTAATTAATTAGTGATTTAATAAATGGCTTAAAAGAAATGATTTGCAATGTACTAGCCTCAGAATAAAATGAATCCATCAGAAATCAAGATTCGAGATAAACCCAAGTCATCATCATAGGCTAGCTTAGAATGCACTCGGGGTCAGTCTTGCTCCGTCTCAAGTCATCTAATAGGGCTTCGTCCTTAGAACTCCGATGAACAAAGTGACTCGCCAGTCACATCGCCAATTCCAAGAGATCTAAGGAGAACCCAAGTTAGACCAACGTCGATATCCTGAGTAGGATCAACCTAACCAAGTCATCTTAGATTCATGGACAAGCGACAAGAAGGGAAAACAAGTTGATTGGGCCCACAACTGGGTCAAACCATGCCCAACACATTGGGTCATTCTATAACCCAATCAAGCCCCGCCATCCTAGGCCAAAACCCTACTCGACATGCCCAACCCCAAAAGCCCTCTTTTTTGTTCTTTTTTTTTTTTCTTTTCTTCTTTTCTTTTCTTTTCTTTTCTCTTTTTTTTTTCTTTCCTCCCGATATTCTACCGCCACCAGCCGGCGAAATACGGCCGAACAACATACCGATTCGAAGCCCTCGCCATGAACATCAACATATCTCAAAATGAGAACCATCAGAGGGCTGGATTTTTACAGATCTAGAATTTAATTTTCAACCAACATAGGGACGAAATCTGGCCATCACCGACCGCCGATCGTCGGCCAACATACTCGAAAATAACAAAGATCGAACGGCTATATCTTCATAGATCTAAGATTAAGTTTTCGGCCAAAAAGAACAAAACCCACTGCCAACGTCTCCGGCCACCGTTGCCGACAATTTTCGACGATTCGAGATCGCCATCCAACCCCCTCGAGCAACCCGACCATCATATCCCAAAACCAATAAAATCCAACGGTCAGATCTCTGTAGATCTGACTTTAAACAACCAGCCAAAAACCCAACCGCGTATATACACATACCTCCCATGAAACAACAGAAAACCAACGAAGATCAAACCCAAAACACGAGTTGGTAGTCTCAGATCTCCTTCTTGATGGCCTCCTCAACGTCCCGCTGCCTCTCGCCTGCTGCTCGTTCAACCTTCACCCTTAACCTTCCCACCTCATGCTCTGCCACGATGAGTTTTTGCTTAGAGACGACTAGCTCAGCCCACATCCAGGAAGTTTCACCTTGGTGAGGGGCGTGAATTTGCTCCATCTCCTCTCGAGCCTCCTGGCAAGTTGCTTCTAGAGACTTGCATGAGGAGGTGAGTCACTCATTCTCCAAACGCAACCCTCACCCCTTATAGTCCATGTCTCAGAGCCGTGGGGGAAGGAAGAGAACATGAAAAAACCTAGGAGAAATAACTTACGATGGCTAGGTAGCATTCCAAGCTGTCCATATCTTCGGGAGGGTTACAGAAATACCTCCCCTCCTTGCGGGGGAGAATGGTGGAATACAATAGATGGGTCGCAACACCAGGTGTGTCGACTATATCGGTGTCCAAAACCCACGCCCGGATCTGAAATGGCTCACCTCGCGCCTAACTCCCCTGGCCTAGGTCGTACGCATTCTCTACTGCAGGAGGCATCTCAGGCAGGATTGGGTGGAGACCTCGCTAGGAATCTTCGATATTCAAGACATGTCGGCTCGAACGTTGGGAGAGAGTCTTTCGGAGAAATCTCTCAAGGAGAAGAGGGAATCATTCTAGGAGAGAGTCTTCCAGAGAGAACATGACTTCTTTTGGAGCTGGTGAAAAATCTTTCGGAGAGGAGATGAAGTCTTTTGGAGGGAACAAGATTCAATCGGAGAAGGAAAGTCTTTCGGAGGTAACCTAAAGTCTTCCAGAAGGATGTAGGACTCTCTTGGATGGAAGTGTCGTGGAGGATTTTCTTTCGGAGAGAAGAAACCCAGAGAGAGCGAGAGTAGTTAAGGATACCGCAAGCGTGTAACAGTTCATACAACAAGGGCGTATTTATAAGAAGACTTTCGGTAAAACAAAACGACAGAGCTTGCAAAGGCGGATCTTTCGGAAAGAACCTACTCTTCGCATTTACCTAAAGGTAAAAATAGAGATTGCGGGAAATTGTGGTACCCTGTCTCCCCGAGAGGCCTTACTCGAAGAGATCCTCTCCGCAAGAGGTCCCTCGGGGAAAGGTCTCTCGGAGAGATCTCTCCTTGAGGTGGCACGAAAGACCCTCAACCAGGTCTCCGATAGGGTCTCCGAGAAACCCACGTGTCACCCTCTGAGTTTTAACAACATATTAGAACAATGCTACTCGTGAGCATATGAATTCTAAGCAGTAAAATCAAAATACAGAATCCTATAATATAATTTTTCAATTCAAGAAATGCACATACACCAAAGACATATCTCATATAATGTTTGTACACTTCATGTGTACCCAAATCAATTAAAAAACAAATTCAAGCAGGTTTCAAATTTCCCAAACATTTTCAAATAATCCTAAAACAGATTTAATCACTTGATCGATCCTATCATTACTCAAGAGAGCTCAATCAACCTATCACTTAATGCATTTATAATTTCAATCACATAAACTGAATACATAGAATGGTGCCACTCATGAGCACACCAAAAATAGTCACTCACAAATATTTTTAAAGCAATGAACAATATTACCTTTAACCTAATACAATCATAAGCAACCCAATCATTTGACTACCACCTCATCAAAACATCAAGATTTTTCGCTTTATTATCTAAATGCAAATCATGAACAATCAATCAGATATGAATGCAGTTAGGTATAGAAATACCTTAGTCAACAAACAAGCATTTTCATGCAAAGATCATCCAAAACGATGAGCATAACTTCATTGCATTCCAAAACATCAACCACAGAAGAAGAACAAGCTAATTCAAGAATTTTATCAATCATACACTCATAGCAAAATTCATCATCAAAACACTAGGACATAACACTCAATGAGCAAGTTCATTTAAGACACTACAATATAATTTAGCACCTATTTTCACAGGTATAGACGTACCTCAATTAACACCATAAGGTCATATCCAAAACAATTCATACCGATAAGCGAAAGATGATTTCATCTTCAAGGCTTTAATAATCAGCAAACATAAATAATCAATATTTAATCACACACGTAATCATGGCAAACAATCATGGTTGAGACCATATAAACAAAGACATTTAAATTTAAAGAGATAAGAGATTAGAATATATTACTTGGGGAGATACATCATTTTCTCCCAAAGCTGAATTGTTTTAAGTCCCATGGACAACATATAAAACCTATCTACGATAAAGTGCCCAATCATCTGAGTCCTCAAATTTTCTAACCCATTTTTGTATCAAGGACTTATTCTTAACTACCAAAACCACTTTTGGAGATGCCTTGAGCTCATCCTTGGGAACCCATACCTTCTTTGCTCTAAATATTCATTTGAAAAAAGGTTTTCATATTCATTAATTCTATCAACAGCATCGGCTATATCATAAGAAGGTGAAGTGGTTACCTTTTTTTCGTCTATATGCTCCTCTTGACTAGTGGATGGAACTCAAGATTCTTGAATGTAATCTTCTTTGATATCCATGTGTTCACTAACAAAAGCCTCACACAAAATATTAGAGCTAGTAGATTTATTTAAAGCAAACGCAAGACATGCCAAATTCCTTCATCTAGTGAAGAGAAGAAGAGAGTAAAATGTGGTCGTTATGGTCAAATTGGCCACAATCGCCAAACTTGCTCAAATTCAATAAGTCTGGATGAAAAAAAGGAAGGCAGCAAGAAAGGTTATAACATCCCGTTCGAGCGATAGGAAGATCCAGAACAACTTACCCTGATGGGCCTACACGAACTTCCCAAGGGGGTCACCCATCCCTGGATTACCCCAGGGTAAGCACGCTTAACTTGGGAGTTCTTTGCCAACATTCAGCCCAAAAGGTATCCAGCTGGTGTTGTTTCCTTTCTTACACTATCCTCGATATATACTAACTTCTCTGGGCTCTCGGGGTATTAAATTCTCCCCCCCTTAAGCACGTGACGTCCTCGTCATGCAACCTTACAACTGGTCCCAGATCTCCCCCCTTGCATGGCCGATGTGGGATTCGCCTAAGGTGCCTACACGCACCCCCCATAGGGGCCTACACGCCCCTCTCGGGACTCAGCCTCCTTGCTTAGGTTTTCCCCACCAACGCGCTCAGAGGCTCGGGGGTCGGCTCTGATACCACCTATAACATCTCGTTCGAGCGATAGAAAGATCCGGAACAACTTACCCTGATGGGCCTACACGAACTTCCCAGGGGGGTCACCCATCCCTGGATTACCCCAGGTTAAGCACGCTTAACTTGGGAGTTCTTTGCCAACATTCAGCCCAAAAGGTATCCAGCTGGTGTTGTTTCATTTCTTACACTATCCTCGATATATACTAACTTTTCTAGGCTCTCAGGGTATTACATTTGGTTGTGGCCTGAGCATGGTTAAGCTCGAGGTGAGATGGTAATGGTGCGTGTATCGTCAAACTCGAGTTGGACTCGGGTAATGCACGTATGTCTGAAGTGTGTAATTACCTGACATGGTGTTAGGTATATAGATTTTGCGTAACCATATAGATAAATGAGGGTCGGCTGGTCAAAGTAGAAGACCATGTATGAAATGGTCAAAGTTGGTTGGGTAGGCCAAATGGTTGCTTCCCGTGCAGTGATAGCAAGGTTAGTTGATTGGTAATGAGAGATTGCCATGAGGACCGACTCAATCTTTGCATGCGTGTGATTAATGGCAGTGTGCCATGGTGGAAAGAGTGTCAAAGTGTCTTGTGGGCACTAAAAGTGACATTGCGGCGTGTGGTCAGTGCTAAGACATTGCTGGTTGGACCAGCGTAAAATCGTGGCCATGTGTGAGTGGCAGTGAGAAACGTTGCCGTGTGTGATCGGCGTAAAATCGTGGTAGACTGATCAGTAATGCAATGTTAGTGAGAGTTGTTTCGGTTGATGCGAAAAAGGGGAAAAGAGAAGTAAACCTGCAAAGCGATGCTTCGAGGCAGAGAAAATCCATCTGGAGATGGATACCGTTGCAGTAAGCATCACCAGCGACCAGTAGTGCGGTTTGGCTAGAGGCCAAAGCGGTATTCAATTGGTGAATGTCCTCAAGAGACAGAAGACCAAATGCCTAAGTGAAGCCTTGAGGGGGGGATGACTCGAAATAAAGGCTGAGAAATGGTTCGGCTACGAGATTCTCGAGCATGGGAATTTGGCATGTAGCCTGAGAAGGTGATTGTCTTGGGCTGGAGATTAAGGCAAAGTGAATTTCGAGGACGAAATTCCTTAAGGAGGGTGGAATGTAATACCCGGTATTACATGGTGTTGAAAATAAATAATTTTTAATTATTTTGAAAGGACCTTGGGTGGTCCGGGAAGCCCAAGAGTCGGTTCCGAGAAATTAATTAATAAAATTTGCCGAATTGATGGCAGGGAGTGCCTCGGGACTTGGTTGTCCAGGGAAGAGGGCAAGGGATTGATGAGAGTCTCGAGATGAGGATAGTGACGTTGGAAGCAGTCTGATCGGGAATAATTTTCGAATAAATTCTGTATAAGCCCGAGCGGGTGCCATTACCGAATAATCGGAGGGGACCTCCTAGAAGCTGAGGGGACCCTAGGGGTGGTTCGATTTTCTGAGTAAGGCAACCCTTAAGCGTTTTCGGGTCGAATAAAGGTCCTGTGCAGGCGCAAAGATGAGGTCGGTATTCCCAAGTAGCGGTCGGCTATTAATTTTTGATAAATCGAGATGTGGTGTGGCTTGATGATAATTTAATTAAGCCTTGGAGGGTCAAAGTGTTATTATTTAAAGTCTCAAGTGTAATTAAAATTCCTTAAGTGGGATTAATGATAAAATAGGGGGATCAAAAGCTTTATATATGTAATTATATATATATAGGCGTGGGTATATATATAGGCAAAGTCGCGGGCTGCTACCATTTCAAAATTTGAAATCAAATAGGAGAGAAAGAGTGAGGGCCGAGAGCCTTCGTGCGATTGCAAGTGAGAGAGATTGAGAGAAAGCTTGCGACAGAGAGAGTGAGAGCATGAGAGGGAGAGAGAGATCGAGAGAGTGATGGTGGTAGCCATGGTCGCGGGGCTGGTGCTCGGAGGGGTGGCCGATGGCAGCGGCGGCTCGCGTGGTGGTCGTGGTCATCAGCGGCCATAGAGGAAGCCGATGATGGTGGAGACAACGTCGAAGGCCGTGGTAGCGGCCAGTTATAGCGGCCAACAGCGGAAGCTGCCATTGCCGATGGGTTGCAGATGAAGGCAGCAAAGAGTGAGGCCAAGCAAAGCTAGAGGCAGCGTGCGGCCGAAGCTGGAAGCGGCCGTGGTTGGTTGCTCCGATGGTAGAGGTGGCGGCGGCGTCGACCGAAGGCACTGGAAAAGCTGGCAGCGGCGGCCATGGCGGAACGCTGGAGGTCCAGCGCGCAGGGCGGTGGCTCGCGATGGTGGCAGCTCGCGTCTGAGGGTGCTGGCGGAGGCGGCTGAGGCCGCGAGTGGCGGCCAGCGATGGCAGCGGGCAAGCGGTGGCTGCTGGCGGTTGGGCGCGCGCAGGTCGGCCGCGCGAAGAAGGTGATGAACAGTGGCCGCGCGCGGGAGAAAGAAAGGAGAAGAGAAAGAAAGAAAAGAAAAGAAAAAGAAAAAAGAACAAAATAAAAAATGAGAAAATATGGAAAAATAGGAAAAAATTCCAGAAAAATGGGGAAAGATTCTAAAAATTTAATTGGGACTTGAGGAGCGTGTCGAAAGCTCGAAAATAGGATTTCGGGCATAAATGGCAACTCGTGAGGCAACGTCGGTGCGGGCGTTTTTCAAATTTCTCTCCAGATGAGTCGAGGTAAATTAATATTTTCTTCTCAAATTATTTGCATTGAGCGAGTTAATGTAGAATAATTATTGTTAGATTAAACCCCGGGTCGGGGTGGTTGGAAATTATTAAACGGCTGATGTACGCCGTGGTTGGTTGTTTGGAGATAGTGTTGTTGGTGATTTCGCGATGTGTGGCGAAATCGAGGGCATTGGGTTAATGCCGGATGTTAATGTTTTGTTGGGTTTTCGTGTGTTTGCCTCTAGGTTTGACTGGGAAGGCGGTGATCCTAGAAGAGCTCGGAGTTCGGGTTGGCGTTCTAGCTGAGGTAGAAATGAGGCTTCAAGCCAGGTAAGGGACGGCCCCATGTGGAGGTGGCCTTGCAAGTTGGTAAATGTGTTTGATAATGTTTTTATGTTGCATTGGCATGCAGTGGTTATATCTTGTGTGATGCAAGACCTAGTGGACCAATGGCCATATGGAGGACTAGTGTGGTGGGGGCTGATAGGTTGATGCCTCAAACCTTAGTGGGTTGTGAGGATGAGTGGACCTAGCCTCATTTGCATGCATTTGGCACACATAAACATGATTATATTCATATTTACATGCATTGCACCCTTACTGAGTCTTTATGACTCATGAGGTTTTACCTCATGTGCAGATGATGCAAGTCTGGATGCAAGCAGGGATAGCGTCGGGAGGCTGTTGTGGCAATTAGCTTGTTGCCTGAGATGTGTTGTTGTGTAATCTCTTTTAATTTTTATATGTATTCATGTAATCGAATGTAAACGATATTAAGCACTAGATGTATTTAATGGTTGAAATCATCGTAGTGTGATAAATGATTGTGAGATTGTTCGTGGTATGTGGCTTAGTTGGAGAAGCCGAGTTTCGTCCGAGTAAAAATCATCGAGGTATGTTCTCATAAATCCCCAATACTCAGCGAAATGTTTATTATGCTAGCTTTGTGCCTGGGTCACCTCTGGCTTGCTATGGGGCGAGCTGAAGAGAGGTGAAGCTCACTCGGGTTTCGGGTCTCGGTCCGCTGAGTTTTTCCTTGTTTGTGTTGGGACCAATTCTTGAGTGGAGTGAAGGGAATGACGAAGCCTAGTTCCCACCTAGGGCGTTTCCTGTTGAAACATAGTCCAACCCTTCAGTTGTGGTTTGATAGGTGAGTAATCTGGTCGATTATTTATCGGTGGCGCTCGTAAGTGGGAGCGGGTCGTTACAAATGTGAAAGAGTGGATCATGTCTGAGTCATCTGACACATATGCTTGTATTGAACCCATATATTTGCTTCTTTAACTAATATTGTAATAAATATTTAAATATACATTCAAAGTTGGTAACAACCATGGAACAGATATCATTGCAGTATTTAAAAGAAATTGTTTGGTGATTAATGTTGGTTCGGACATATCGGTTATCATCACCATGTATGTAAACCGATGGTAACAACAATGTATATGGAATCTGACAATCGGTAACCGACACAATGTATATGGAATCCGATATATTAGCATTAATAATATTTGATATGTATATGGAATCAGCATTAATAATATCCGATCTATATTAACCGACACATCCATGTCCTAACACTACCAATTTTAAGAAACCGATCTAACAAGGAACATAAGTTTAATTTATAATTAAAAAACCGATATCTATTATATAACCGACGTATGCAACACAATATCTCTGTAATAGGATATCGATTCATATATATCGGTTACGTAATCGACGTATGAAAATCGATTACAATAAATGAAGAGGATATCGGTTTGTTTGAATCGGTCATCGGCCGATATTTTGCACATGAAGAACCTTTGTATTAGAATATCGATGCATATAATCGACGTATGTAAACCGATGAAATTGAATACAAAGGATACCGATAATTTGTGTCGATATACGGTCGATATGTTATACTGATATCAGTTAGATGTTTATTACCTACTTCGGTTTCATGACCAATATCAGTGGATGTAATACTGATACTTGCTCCAAACATATTACAATAATCTAAATGCATGTATAAATTATTGTAAATTTAAATGTTTATTACAATATGGTAAATTTACAGTTATATTACAACTATGTTCAAAGAATGACAACAATCATTGCAACTATTCTGCCTATCTGTACACAATATGTACGAAAAGAATTAATGTAGACACCCCCTTTCAGACCAAGGGAGGTGCTACATATAATAAGGAATAAACGAATAACAACAAATAACAATTCTCATAAATACTGAAAATATAAATCTCAACATGCTAAACGCAAACTCAAACTGTACTCAACGTACTAGTCCACAACTGGACAACATCAAATATAAATATCCCTCATAAAATAAAAGACAACTGCGAAAATAAATAGCTAAATGTCAAATGACCAAAAGACCAAATGACCCAGACATCCTTCAGGTTTGAGTGGCCTCCACGTACACAATCTAATGCATCCCACTGCTAGAACCCACCTCGGGAACTCTCTCGCCACTACCTGGAATGGTAAAGAATACAAGGTGAGTCACAAGACTCAGCAAGCAATAGGCATGAAAGAAATAATAGGCTAAGTCAAAGAAACCTCGAACTCATCAAAAATAACTAATCTCAATACCACAAGGTAACTCGATATAAATTGAGGGAAAACTAACCTCATAACTGAGGGATATCTTAACTCTTCTTATAATCGAACTCATTAATGAAAGTTTGATATATTTGAATAAACTGTTATGGTTGCACAGGTTCTCATATGATGATGCTCAGAATGAATATATCTCATGCAGGTATGCACATACTGTAACACCCCCTCGCCTAGAACTGCCCGAGAAGAGGTGCTACGGGGAAAATAAAATAAACTAACTGATAACTGAATTCTGATACCAATACTGTAAATATATCGATTAACTGTAATAAGACTCTGAGTCAACAAAAACTGAAATCATAATTGCATCTAAGGGAAATTCCCTAAACTGGAAATTAAAATGAATCTAAACTGATCAAACACTAACTA
This sequence comes from Diospyros lotus, assembly GCF_014633365.1. Lineage (NCBI taxonomy): Eukaryota > Viridiplantae > Streptophyta > Magnoliopsida > Ericales > Ebenaceae > Diospyros > Diospyros lotus. Next base: position 27,483,215 of record NC_068342.1, read on the forward strand.
ACAACTAATAACTAATAACTCCCAGACATCTTTGGTCTTGAGCGGCTCCACGTACACACACTACTGGACACTGCTGCTAGGCCCCACGTCTGGTACTCCCCCACTAGGACCTGGAATGGTGAAGAGTACAAGGTGAGCTACAAAGCTCAGCAAGTAATAAACTGGAAAGAATAACTGAAGCTGAATTGAAGAATATCGATACTGATAAAAATACTTACTGAACTTGTACTGAGAGATATAATAATCACTGGATGGCATTTATAAGATGTAATGCACATAAGCTGTAAACTAAATGCAGGTATGCAACTTTGGCCCATAGGCCCACATAACTGTAACACATACCTGACTGATCTGAGTCCTGCAAACATAAAAACTGTAAGCACATACTTTGGGCAATATGCCCCTAGCTCCCTGGTCGACATCAGGCGAGCAACTCATAACTGAGATATAATTGTACTGATACTAGTGGGATCCCCGCGGACAAGCCGCCTGGCGCGCATAATGCAATGCTCATATAAATGCTAGCACACGATATGTAGTGCTCCACATAAGTCATGCTCAATGCTCATACAATGTGTATGCACATAATCTCACAAAATAATGCTGACCATGTCATAATGAACTGCTAAACATGGTATGAGATTTTTACTAGAAATATTGAGATTCAAATATTCTGAAATTTCTAAGTATAGGCATGGCATATTGGATTTTATCATATCTTGGCATAAAAATTCAATATTTGAATAATTGAATATTCATATTAAATTTAAAACTTGAATCAAGAATTTATTGGAAGCTATTTGGATGCCATTTGATACTATTTGGATGATTGAGAAGGTCTAAGGAAGCAATTTGAATGAAAAGGTAGCCATTTGAATGAAATAAAAGGATTTCAGTAAGCTCATTCGAATGGCAGAAAACTCATTCGAATGACAGGGACTCATTCGAATGACAGAAGACTCATTCGAATGATAGATGATATTCAAAGGCTATTCGGATCTGATCTGGGACTCATTCGAATGACTCTCAAATTCATTCGAATGAATTTTGAAAATTTCCAACATTTGAACTGGCAAAACTCGACTCATTCGAATGAAACAGTAACCTTATTCGAATCAATTTGAAGATCATTCGAATGACAAGAAGGCTCATTCGAATGCTAAGCTATACAAAGCAACAACTTACTCTCATCTTCAAGGGCTCATTCGAATGACAACAAGGCTCATTCGAATGACAGTCTAAAAACCTCAAAAATTCATACGAATGATACGATATCTCAAGACTCATTCGAATGACAAGGAACTCATTCGAATGACTGATACATTATAAAGGAAAAACATAACGATAACACTGAAACTTATTCGGATGCTTTGAAATTCATTCGAATGACACAAGGCTTATTCGAATGACTGGATTCTTATCAGATATAAATCTTACGATAACAGGGATCATAACTTGAATCAAAACTTAACTTCACTACACCATTCCAAAAGAAATCTTGGGAGAACAATCCCAATTGATATATAAACAACTTGAGAATGATTCAACAACAATATTGATGAGAATCGCTGAAAGGAATTATGCATGCCTGCTGTGAACTCACTGTACGCATGTAAATATATATATATAACATGCACTGAACTGATATAACTCACTATAACGCACATATATGAATATACATGCACTGGAACTGATTCAATTATGGAAATCTGATATCCAACTCAATCAAGACCTGTAAGAAAGGATTACAGGGGAAGGATACTTGCCTTATGATCTTCTTAATTGACTCAATAATCTCCCGAGAGCCTTCTATGCAAAGCTTGAACTCACTGTATATGCATGAAAAATATATACATACATACTGACTGTATTAATCCGAATTACACTAAGAACCTTGAATCAACTGAGGGTATTATTGAACTATAATCTCGTAAGAATGGATTGCAAGGATGGAATACTTGCCTTAAACTCTCTGATCGAACTCGAATGCTACTCACTGTTACTGCAATAGCTCTTGGCTTATTTCCTTCTTCTATGCGATCTCTAATCTCCACGGCGTGAAGAAACTCAATGCTATGGGAAGATATATATATAGAGAGAGAAAGAGAGCAACCCTTGGGCATCTCATTCTCCTAAAACAAATAGGAGACTCCATAAATCCAAAACCCTCTCTCGGATGGACTTCCCATTCTCATAATAACTTTTATTAATTAATTAAATTAATAACAACTTCTTAAATGACCCTCAAGTCCTTGCATTTAATTTCAAAAATAAATAATTAAATGTTATTTTCTCAATTAAATCTCTAAATTGCCACATTAACAATTAATTGGCAAAAATTCTCCAAACAAAACTAATTAAGAAATTCAATAATTTCTAAATAAAAATCTAAACCCTCTAATGGGTCGTTACACATACTGGCCTGACGGCCCACATAAATCTCAATGCACCTTAAATGCAACTCAAGGCACAAGGGCGTAAATATAAACTCATACCTGCCTGTGGCTGAACCTGCAACCAAAAGAAATAAGCACATATACTCACTAGGGTTTAAAACCCTTACTCCATAATAAGGAGCGTAAATAATTATCTCGCTAGGGCCGTACGATGCCCCTAATTACCGGTAATCAAAGATCTCAAAATGAGCTCAAGGGATCCCATCGCGGACTAGACTGCCTCAATGCAACAATGCACAAATAATATGCTAGCACACAATATGCAGTGCTCCACAATAAACAAAATGCTCAATGCTCACACAACATGAATGCTCATATTTCATAACAGATCTCATCACAATCTCCTACAATGCATGTATCTTAATTAAACTTCAATCAAAAAGTTACATATTAGATCTCAAGTCTCATGAATTCAAGGATATGTTAGATGAATAAGACTTGCTTAATATTATTTTTAAGGCATAAGATTTCTTTAAATCTTATTAATCTTTATTTATAATAATTTAAATTTAATTTAGAACTTAATTACAGAGATTTTTACTTGCATTAAAATCATATTAGGATGAAAATGGATTTTTTTTCTCTCGGTGCTACAGTAACCCGGATTGCTACAGTAACCCGGATTGCTACAGTAACCCGGATTGCTACAGTAACTCGCTGCTATGCTATTGCTACAGTAACAGCGCTACAGTAACTTCCTGCTTACAACTTGAAATCCCACGCAAAGTCTCTGCAATTTTATACATATGTATATTACTTCTAAAATTAGACCACCATCTACACCTATTGAGAAAGATGATTTAAGAGGACTTATACCCCATTGAAGGGAATGAATTCACAACCAATCAACTATAATTTTTCAAAAGAAACGCAATGGATTTCAACAATTTATTCTCTGCAACTCATATACACATATATATATATATATATCCAAGTATCCAAGAATGTATATATGTATTTCAACAACTCCATACATACTAATATATATATATATACATCCATCAATCTTATAAGCTACACCATTCCAAAGGGAAAATTATGATGAACAAATCATAATAAAGAATGATCAAATTCTCAGTTTATCAACAATGGGGTCAAACGTTGCTGTGATAATGTTACACAAATATTTATATATATATATATGAACATGTAGATGGAGGAACATGAACAGAGAGCCAATGGGGAGGTTATTGGCGTGAAGAACTTTAAGAAAATCCTTGATTGAAGAAATTTAAATCCACATGATGAGAACATAAGAGAAGCAAAAGGGAAAACTCGTATTGGAACAAGAGGGATTTAAACTTGTAAAAAGAAGGCTTATGGTTTGTAACGGACAAGAGATATCAATTTGCATATAACCAGAAAAAGACTATTGCATACAAAAACAGGGAGAAGATCTTGCATAAATCAATAGGGTTAAGATGCTTGCCTCTTGAGATTGCTATGACGCACTAGTCTCTGATTTTCTTAATCACTTTGATCCCCCCCTTCTCTGATTTCCCAAAACTTCATCAACAGCACAAGAAGCATCCCAAAGCTTCATGCACTATTATGACTATTTAAAGGCTTTAAACCCTATGTCCTTCAAATCCCTCTTTAACAATAACTTTAATTTCTCTTTAATTTAAATACCTTAATTCACTTAATTAACTCCAATTAAATTCTTCCAAAATTACCCTCACTTATTTATTCCAATTTCTCCCTAAATAAAATAAAATCTTTATTCTACTAAAATCCTAAAATTCCAAATAATGATATTCATGCTTTCTTTAAAAATTTAAAATACCCATAAATATTTCCCTTGGCTAAAATCATATTAATTTGCTAAAAATTTAAATTCTCAACATTTCCAAGCCCTCAAAATATTTAATTCACTCGAAATTTCTTATGCCCTCTTACGGGTCACTACAATTAAAACTATGCAAAGAATGTAAATTTACAAATAACTACAAATATAATTGTTCAGTTTTTATTTCTCTTGTTGGCTGGTTTATCTGCAATCTTGGCTGCAAAATCCCTTGCATCCAATACTGCAAACCCATAAAGCTCCCAAGTCATTCGAGTTCTGAATTATGAAGCTTTTGACTGGGTCATTTCTACAATTGGTTTGTTGTAGGCCATTAATTCCATCCACTCCAGAACAAAAGTCCTACAATCACCACCCCTACCAATTATAAGCAAGTTACAAAAATTAATAGGCGTCATAATCAAAATAACTCTAACTAATAAAAATAAAATAAATGTTGCTTACCCAGTTTACTGCTGAGCGTCCTCAATCTTTAATTCCCATTTATCCTTCACAATAAATCTAGGTTTCAAATCTTTGTATCCACATTTTGTTAAAAGTTTTGGTATCATCTCTACCATATATTGAAACTTCTTTTCATAACTAATGGGTTTGGTAAAGGAGTAAACATGAACACGTTGAAAGCCCAAATCAACCCTAACCAGAACCCAGTGATTATTATCGATGTTTGCAGGGCAGAGCAGGTTATCCGCGTTCAAAAATGGGTTGGAGTAACCTGTCCCAGCCCAAAAAAATACAACAAGGATGTCGTGATCATCTCGCGTCTTCCATTTGCCTGCCTTATAAAGTTCCCAATCACTTTTCAAGGCTTGCTATGTGAGGTCAAAATGATAAATGGTTAATTTCCAAAATAAACAGTTAATTCCATATAAATATTTTGATATATATTGATTGTTGTATAACTTACGGCAAATGTTGTATTAACTAATGTTAACTCCTTATTGTAAGTCTTCGATTCCTTCATTTTCTTGTTAAGCATGTACACGCACTACAAAAAAATTGGCATTTAGCGGCGGTTTTTTTTGCATTTAGCGGCGGTTTTTAATAGCGGCGGTTTTTAACCGCCGCTAAGTGATTTAGCGACGGTTTTCAAAACCGCCGCTGAACCAGCCGTTGTGGAGCATTTAGCGGCGGTTTTGACCAACCGCTGGAATAACCGCCGCTAAATCACTGATTTTGCGGCGGTTTTTTTAATTTTAGCGACGATTTTAAAAATCGTCGCTAAAATTAAAAAAAATTAAAATTTTTTATTTTAGCGGCGGTTTTTAAACCGCCGCAAAAATTAAAAAAATTAAAATTTTAAATTTTAGCGGCGGTTTTAGAAACCGCCGCTAAAATTAAAAAAAAATTAAAAAATTTTAATTTTAGCGGCAGTTTTTAAAACCGCCGCTAAAATTAAAATAAAATTAAAAATTTTACTCTCTCACCCGCTCGCGCCCACACGGTTGCCCACCGCCCAGCCACGTGGCGAGGCTGGAAATTAAATTTCCAGCCTCGCCCCTTCCCCAGTTTCGAACCCACAACCTCCCATATGCCATTGCATGCTTGAAACCGCCTGATCTACCAACTTCCCTTGTTATATAATTACATATATAAATTATATACCACTATTTTTCAGAATTATATTTTATATTTTTTAATATAGAAAGAAAAACATTAATTAATTTATCATTTTTTAAAAGAATAAAGGAATAAATTAAAAATAAATTAATTGAATTAAATTAACTAAATTAATTTATTAAAAATAAAAAAATTATATATATTTTAAAATTATTATAATTTTGTTAAATTTATTTTTATTTTTATTTTTTTAAATTAAATTTTTAACTAGTGGTGAACCTGCGTGATATGTGGGAGAGTTTAATTTAAAAATAAAAAAATAAATTTATTATTTTAAATAATTTTAACTAAATTGATAATTATAATTTTTTTAATCTTTAATCATATTAAAAAAATTTAAGTTTACTTAATTATTCACTATTCAATATGCTAATGGAGAACACTTTTAATTCAATATACTTATAATTTTTTTTATTATATTATATTTATTTATAAATAAATATTATAAAATCTATAATATTTTCACTTAAAGACGTTGGTTATTTTCTATTTATTATATTATAATTATAAATATAAATTAAAACTCTTAAATATGAGTAAGAATAAGTTTTTTCAATAATAACAAAATTTTAAAAAAATGAATTTTGATTTCTTCCATAGTCGTAAAAATGTGATACCTTAAATATTAATTAGCATTGAAAAACTCTAATACTTGACAACCCTAATAATTGACATTTGGCAAAATACTTTATTTGACTATCATATTTTATTATTATATAAATATACATAGAATAAAGATATAAAAATAATATATTAAATAAATAGATACTTTTCTATGACTTAATTAATAGTTTAAGTTGTCTATTAATATTTCTCATAAAATTCATGCAAATTTAATATAAAACAATTAGCATTGAAAAACTTGTATATTTAAAATTATTATTAATTTTACATAATTAGTATATATTATTTCGAAATAATTGAAAATTTTAAATTATTAATGCAAATTACAAAATGTAAATTATTAATGTAATAAGTATTAAATGCAAGTTTTGGGGGAAAATTTTATTACTACTTATCATTTCAAAGCAATTGAAAGATTTAAATTATTAATGCAAATTACAAAATGCAAATTATTAATTCAATCAGTATTAATTGTAAATCATTAATGCAAGTTTTGGAGGAAAATTTATTTTTTGAAGACTATCCTATTTTTATATATGTAAAGATGCAAATTACAAAATGTAAATTATTAATGCAATAAGTACTAAACGCAAATCATTAATTTGGGGGAAAATTTTATTACTATTTATTATTTCAAAACAATTGAAAATTTTAAATTATTAATGCAAATTACAAAATACAAATTATTAATGCAATAAGTATTATTTGTAAATCATTAATGCAAGTTTTGGGGGGAAATTTCTTTTTCGAAAACTATCCTTCTTTTATATATATAAAGATGCAAATTACAAAATGTAAATTATTAATGCAATAAGTATTAAATGTAAATCATTAATGCAAATTTTGGGGGTAAATTTCTTTTTTGAAGACTATCCTACTTTTATATATATAAAGATGCAAATTACAAAATGTAAATTATTAATGCAATAAGTACTAAATGCAAATCATTAATTTGGGAGAAAATTTTATTACTATTTATTATTTCAAAACAATTGAAAATTTTAAATTATTAATGCAAATTACAAAATACAAATTATTAATGCAATAAGTATTATTTGTAGATCATTAATGCAAGTTTTGGGGGAAAATTTCTTTTTTGAAAACTATCCTTCTTTTATATATATAAAGATGCAAATTACAAAATGTAAATTATTAATGCAATAAGTATTAAATGTAAATCATTAATGCAAATTTTGGGGGAAAATTTCTTTTTTGAAGACTATCCTACTTTTATATATATAAAGATGCAAATTACAAAATGTAAATTATTAATGCAATAAGTACTAAATGCAAATCATTAATTTGAGAGAAAATTTTATTACTATTTATTATTTCAAAACAATTGAAAATTTTAAATTATTAATGCAAATTACAAAATACAAATTATTAATGCAATAAGTATTATTTGTAAATCATTAATGCAAGTTTTGGGGGAAAATTTCTTTTTCGAAAACTATCATTCTTTTATATATATAAAGATGCAAATTACAAAATGTAAATTATTAATGCAATAAGTATTAAATGTAAATCATTAATACAAATTTTGGGGAAAAATTTTATTACTACTTATTATTTCAAAGCAATTGAAAATTTTAAATTATTAATGAAAATTATAAAATATAAATTATTAATACAATAAGTATTAATTGTAAATTATTAATGCAAGTTTTGGGGGGAAATTTCTTTTTTGAAAACTAAATTAAATATTTTAATTTAAAAAATCACCGCAAATATTAATTTAAATATTACTACTTTAGTTTAAATATTTTAATTTAAACTTAATTATATTTGCATTAATATTTTAATTATTAATGCAAATATAAATTAAATATGTTTTGAAAAATCGCCGCAAATATTAATTTAATTTTAATTATAAATTATTTAATTATTTTTGAATTTAGAGGCGGTTTTTCAGAAACCGCGGCTAAATTAAATTTTTTAACGAATTTTGCGGCGGTTTTGAAAACCGCCGCAAATATTAATTTAATTTTAATTTTAAATTATTTAATAATTTTTGAATTTAGCGGCGGTTTTTCAGAAACCGCCGCTAAATTAAATTTTTTAAGGAATTTTGCGGCGGTTTTGAAAACCGCCGCAAATATTAATTTAATTTTAATTTTAAATTATTTAATAATTTTTGAATTTAGCGGCAGTTTTCAGAAACCGCCGCTAAATTAAATTTTTTAACGAATTTTGCGGCGGTTTTTCAGAAACCGCCGCTAAATTAAATTTTATTTTTTAATTATTTAATTATTTTTTAAATTTAGCGACGGTTTTTTGAAAACCGCCGCTAAAATAATATTTTGCGGCGGTTTGCAAACTGCCGCAAAATTTCATTTTTTGCGGCGGTTTTAGAAACCGCCGCTAAAAATCAATTTTTTTGTAGTGACGTAGGCGTCCATATGCTGCAATGATTTAAACAAAATGTCATAACTACCTATCGGTTATAAATAAATGACCGTAATCGACATCGAATACCGATATATAAATACCAATACAACTATTGATAACATAAATCAGTCATTAACCGATATATAAATACCAATACAACTATCGATAACATAAATCAGTCATTAACCGATATATAAATACCGATATATGAATGTCGATAAAGGTTTCATAATCGATATATAAATAGCAATACAACCATCGATAACATATATTGGTCATTAACCGATGTATGAATACTGATATATGAATGTTGATAAAGGGTTCATAACCGATATATAATTACAAATACAATTATCGGTAACATATATCTGTCACATACCGATATATGAATGTCAATAAAGGTTCCATAACCGATATATAATCACAAAAACACTATCGGTTACACATATGGATAAACTGATATATGAATACCGATGTATAAATACCAATGACATAATTACTATACAATTAGAGAATTACTTACCTCAGATTGGAGCCACTTGTCCGGTGTGGTGAATGTCTCAAAAAAGTCTTTATTCATTGAACAGCAGCTTGCTATTACAGTTGATGTCCGACTATTTGGCTTTTTCATATATTTTTTGAAAGACTCCCAAATAATACCAGTTGGAGCACTTATGTCTAGGGGGCTCAGCTTGTGAAGATTAGAGGTGTATGCGGGTGGTCCTTTGTCCTTCGTTTCAGCAGCGGGCTTCAATATTGATTCAATTAGCATTTTTCTTCTCTGCCCCTTGTGCGTACGTCTTTTTTTATACGTCTCCCTAATAGGACTTGTCGCACTGACTAATTCTAAGGACACATCTGTCATACCCTCTCCATCATTTCTCAACTCCCCATCCTTCATTTCCTCTACATTCTCCCTCTCTTTCTTCTCATTCTTCACCTTCTCCGTCTCCACATCCTTCCCTACCTCCACGTCCATCCCCACCTCCACATCCTTCCCCACCTCCACCTTATCCCCCTCCTCCACCTTCGCCCCCTCCATTTCCATCCCCATATCCACATTCTTCCCCTTTTCCACCTTATCCCCATCCTCCACCTTTCCCCACTCATCCACCTTCGCCCCCTCCTCCACATTTTCCACCTTCATTTCAATCCCCACCTCCACCTTCGCCCCCTCCATTTCCATCCCCACCTCCACCTTCCCCCCCCTCAACATCTTCCCCATTCCCATCCCCATCCCTATCCTTCCTCTCCCTCATATTCTCCACCTTCCCCCCCCTCAACATCTTCCCCATTCCCATCCCCATCCCCATCCTTCCTCTCCCTCATATTCTCCACCTTCCCCCAGAATATTTTTAAAAGGTTCATAATGTTACCTAGATCCCTCTTCACCTCTATCTTCATCATTTCGATCTCTCTATTCACCTTCATTTTCATCATTTCGATCTCCATTTTTAACTCCTGAACTTTCCTACTAACTTCCCCAACTTCATTCTTTATACCTTGTAAATAGTTCTTTAAAGTTTTAATTTTCTTCGCCTCCACACGCATTGTTCCCACTTGGTTATTTGATTCAACCCTTCGTTTTTCTTTTTCTTCTGCTTCAGCCACATTTTCACCCATTCCTTCTCCTTCAACTATATTTTCTCCTTCTTCTTTCGCTTCATCTTCTTATTTTTCTTCAACCACCACATCATGTGCCTTGTAAAAATAATCTACACGCATCTCCTCTTTTGTTGGCACCATATGGATAACATCATTTTTAAAAATTCCATGCTCTGTAATTTGTTCTTGGGAGATCTTAGGAGTAAAAAGTCTCTATTTCTTTATTCTTGGAGCTTGAGAGCCTTCTCTTATTCTTTTCACAATTTCCAGTTCAACCAAATGTGGCATGACCTCAAACAAAAAAATCTGCAATTGAGAAAGAAAACTGATATAAATTAGACATATCGATTATAAATATCGGTTAATAACATACATGTCGGTTAAATCAATCGGTCAATTACCGATATTATATAACCGATATCCACATTTGTATTGGTTAGTTCACATCGATTCTCGACAGATATATATTAAGCATAATGTTCTAAAATATACATATCTGTTATAAATATCGGTTAATCAAAGACATGTCAGTTAAAAGAATTGACCAATTACCGATATAGTATAACCGATATCCACGTTCGTATCAGTTAGTCCACATCGATGTTCCACCAATATATAGTAAGCATAATGTTTAAAAGTAAACATATCGATTAATAACAAACATATCGGTTCACATCATCGATTATTAACCCGATATTAAATTACCGATATGAATAAAAAATCGATGATGTGAACCGAAATGTCTGTTATTAACCAATAAGTCCACAACGACAACGACACTAAATCTCTATATCTCTATATCACATAATAAATCCATACCTGCATGATAAGTGAGAAACCTCCAATGGAATACTTCTTCTTCTTGGTGTTCTAATTGAACCCATTCAATATGTATTTTCTGGCACTCTCTCTAGTAGTGATAAAGGAGTCGGTTGCCCAAGGGAATTGGTTCAACTCATCCCAGTGAGAGGCCAGGTGAAAATACCTAATATCCACCCTCATGCAAGGAGCATTGGAATTGATTTCCCACATCATCATCAGATATGACATGGATAGGAGTTCATCATCAGAACATTCCACCTTTCTGCTAACAATATCCTGATGAAACACCTTAATTAACCTAGACCCTAAAACCCCCATCTTTAGGTTGCATTCGGAGAAAAACCTGGCAAACATTTGTGGAGGCTTCTTCAATATGATTTTTCGCCTCGCTGCTTCGTTGTTGCCAAACTTTAACCCCGTGATTAGCGCAAACTCATCCCTCCCAAATTTTATATTCTGACCTCTGAGCTTGAAGAACAATGATCATTTCTCGTCTGTCTGCTTCAACATGCTTAAGAATAGTCTGTCGACAAACTGAATGCCTCAAGTTAGTCCATCTACCTCATGGACAATCTGGCCAAAAGCAGATGCCTTAAACTGTTCCTCCAGGCGAGACTTCTGCTTCAGTATACTCCGAATGCCTTCAATGGTGCCTTCACAATGATCAAGTCTCGTGATTCTAGCGGTGAAATACTTATTAACCTTCAAGTCCTTATCCCTTGTCGTCTTCTTCTTGCTCGTGTTATTCGTCGATGTTTCCATCTTATCACTGTTGTTCTTCTCGAACGACACACAACGTGAGCGCGCCATCAGAAGCAAATAATAAGCTAGCAATGAGCGATGTCGATGTAACCTCTTCAGAACTTCAATAGCAGGCGCAATCAATGGAAATGGGATGCAAGAGCAACGTCGATGTATCCGTATAGAGCAATCGATTGAAGTGCAAGCAAGATCAAGAGTCTCATTTTAGCAGGAAGGGCATTTGTGTCCAGTAAAAAAATAGTCCTATCGATGCGTACATTAGGCAGTGCATATGTAGGAAAAAATTCAAATTTTTTAATGATATCGGTAAAACGTATTGATATCCAAATCGAATTGTCTTGATCAATATAATATAAACCGATGTGGCTATTAGGATATCAGTTATGATCTATCGGTAAAATTGATGTAGTTTGCCGATATCTAGAGCAGGCGATTGGCGCGTGCGAGGGGTGAGAGGTGGACGCGGGTTCGAGTCTGCTTGCTGGCATGCGCGTGCTGAGGGAAGGAAGAAAAGAATTATTTTGGCAGTAGGGGGCGAGCTAAAACAACGCCGTTTCGGGGCGCCAGTGCAGGCCATTGCGCGGCCACGTGGGTGCGCTAACGCGCCCATGCTGCTGCTCCCACGCCTCCTCTATTTTTTCCAAATTTTCAAAGCCAAATTGGCCATGCTTCCTGGCCGATTTTTCTTGGGTAATAGGCTATTATTTAATGCTTCAATTAAAGTTAAATTGGAGGCAAAACATAGAGTAATTGGGAGAAGAAAAAGGCGCGAAGACAACGGCGAAGAAAGGAGAAAGTAAAGGAAAAATTCAGAAAGTTGATTTTATTCCGTGCAATTGAAGATCTGAAGGGCGAGGTAGGTTAATCAGCTAGCATTAAACTTTTTCTATGGACTAAATCTTATTTTTAGGCTATATTTTGGCTTATTTTAGCGTTATTATTATTTTGCAGTGCGTGGGCATTCAGGGCAAAAAAATCTGCGAAATAAGGCAAGCCTTCTTAACTTTCTAATTTTTAGTGACCTCTTATACCCGTAATAGCCTTGATTTTATACCAATTTAACCAGATTATTGGAGATACGCGTATAGGCCTTGTATCGAAGCTTAGTGTTATTAGTAAAAATTACTAATTTTTGCAGCGACAGAGCAAGGTGGTGGGAATCTGCTATTAAAAGGCAAGCTCTAAACCCCCTCTGTAAACCCTACAACCTTCGTGTAAGTCCCCGTTGTTTCTTGTATTTTAACCCCTCCCTTACTTCAATTCGGTTCCTAGCATTACTTATTGAGTTATTATTCATTTGGTATAATTTAAATTAAATCCGAGACTTCTAGAATTTCAGTTGTTGAAAGCCTACGGGGGTTTGTACCACCCCATTTCCTTTCAAAATGATGTCGAACTCGACTTGGGGACTATGTTCTTAGAGGTACAGGTTTATTTATGGAGTTCTTGGGTGTGGGTCGGTTAGGGCTATCAAGTAGTGGGGCAACGGTCGGCTGTTTGGTGACGTTGGAGTAGACTATTGTACGGCCCTAAAGTGGACCATCGGGAGGACACTCCTAGTCACTGACCATTGAGCGGTGCCGAACACTGCTGACTAGCTCTACCATTATGTGATTTACTGCATGATTCGATATGGTGTATTATCGTTCATGGTTTGAGATGCACATGGGTATAGGATGCATGTTGGAGTATTCATTTATTAAGTATGCTTGGACATGGACATTCTAACATGGCTAGATTGCATTTGACACGGGCATATGCATCCCGTGTGGTTTACTATGTGGGCGAAGCATGGCCTGATGCCTAGATGTATGGGCGCCAGTGTATCACGTTGATGCTCACTACACCATTGCATTTTTATATGCATTGCATGTTTACCAAAAGTTCATAGGTTTTGAACTGGAGGTATATGTTACCTTTCAAGTTTTGAACTGGGACGGCGCACATGTTTGTTGGAGGTATATGTTACCTTTCAGGGCAGCGGTAGGTTGGTATGGGACTTGGGTGCCGTGTGTCTTGTGTGGGCCCCAATGACTGATATGTGCCTTTATTTACGCTTTTATACTGTGTTGGGCGTCTCATGGCTTGTGTGTGCTTGGGGGTTTTCTAGGGAGAGTTTACTGGACATGTTCTGTTCAGCCTATAGCCTTCCGTTCTTTATCCTTGCTGAGTCTCTCAACTCACTTTGCATTCCATCATTCCAGGTAGTGGCAGCGTGGGTCAATGGCAAGGGAGACAGCATCTAGCGGTAGAGTCAGTATGGTGTACAGGCAGTCCCGTCAATCCCTGTCATTCCCCCGTCGCCCTAGTTGACTCTGATGTTTGAGAGGGATTTACTCTATTATTTTTTACTACGCCAGGTCATTCCTCGTGTCTCATGTATGTCGGCACAAGAGTCTATATACATTTATTTATCATTGAACCTGTAACATTCGAGATTTTTCATATTCAAGAAAATTGAATCATAAGAGGTTAGAGGTAAAATTGTAATTTTGAAATATGGGTAGAAGTGTAAGTCTAGAAGTATTGAAAATTGGTGGAATTTGAGAATAGCCTAGGGACCTAAATGTCATGGATTTCAAACTCTTATTAAATATGGCTTTGGATTTCAAAAAACTATTTAAATGTGGCTTTGGATTTCAAATCCAATTTATCCAACTTTAGGACACATGTCACCATTTGGATGAAACACATGGTGGTAATCATGATATAGGACACATGTCACCATTTGGATGGAAACACATGGAAATAATCATGATATAGGACACGTGGCACCATTTGGATGGAAGCACATGGCTTTGGATTTCAAATCCGATTTAAATCCAACTTTGGGACACATGGCACCATTTGGATGGAAACACATGGATAGAAATAATTATATGGGACACATGGCACCATTTGGATGGAAACACATGGATAGTAATAATTATATGGGACACGTGGCACAAAGTGATTAGCCGGAAGGTAATTATGGGTCATGATGAGGGGACAAGTGTCACAAAGTGATTAGCCACGAATTGGAATGTAATTATGAGTTATGCTGAGGGTGCTTGGGTGGCAAGACATATGGCGAAACACGATTGACCGAAAATGTTTATAAATAGGACCTTTGGGTTGAGTTTTGGGGTATTTCAAATCATTCAAAGCCAAATTTATGTCATATTGAGAGGTGTGAGGTTTAAGAGTGTGTTCTTGAGAGGAAGAAGGAGATCCTACAAGAAAAACAAGGGGAATCGGTGAAGGAACGAAGGAGATACGAGCCTCGCTAAAGAAATTGTGCATTTTTGGAAGCTAGGCCGAATCTCTGGAAAATAGCAAGGTAAGTCCCCTTTTTTCAATATTCCTATAGAGGGATGAAAGAGGAGCATGTAGAAAAAAACGAGGGTCGAATCGGAGTTAAAACGAAGAAGATATGGCCGAAACATGAAAACTACGCAAAGCTGGCCGAAAAATAAGGCTGGTGCATGGCCAGTCTTCCTGGGGTGCATCCCAGCTCCTTTTTGATGTTTGGGTTGTAGGAACTGGTATTTTCTGCAGAAAAATTGTTAGATTCGCCGCTAATCAGGCAAGCTTCTACTCCTTTACTTCCTTTATGCAAGCTTCCACTTCTCCATTTCTTTTATGAAAACTCTTTACCTTACCTAAAGTTATTATCTCTTTTGACTATATGTAAGTTCCTGTTGCGAGTCTTTTTCATATTATTCACTTCGATATGAACAGTTTAGTTTCGGTTTATTTATTTGGCCTACAACATAAGTTCCGGTTGAGTCATGTCCATACTCTAAACGAGGGTTTTGAACCGCTCTCAAATTCTTAAGGAATGATACGTTGTCGTTAGGTTCAGAATACACGAGGTATTGTGTCTTCTTGCAAAAAAGGATAGTTATCTTAAGAGTCTAAATGGGTGAGGTGCATGGGAAAAGCTCATGAAATGCTAAGTTTAAAGAATATAAGTAAATGTTAGCTATGTGTATTAAAGGGTATGGGGTACAAAGCCACTGACTGTCGACTGTGGGTCGTGGCAGCCGATGACTGGATGTATGGGTGCTAGTTATCAACTGTTACGATAAGCGAGAGACGGCCAGAAGAGCTAGTACTTCCGGATTCCCACCCATATCATGATATTGTATGATGCATGGGGTTTGGGTTCCATTCATTGGGAGGGACATGCTTTGTGTGTGATAGGGTGTGTGAGCATTGGTATGACCCGGTTGGCCTAAGAGCCAGTTTGGGTACTCTAGGCGAGCATATGCATTTAGAGCATTTCACATGTGTATTCTTATGTGGGCGTAGCATGGCCTGATGCTTGGTTTATGGGGGCTTTGACATCACGTTTATGCTACAAATGCCAGTGCATTTCTATTATGTGGCATTGCATGGTGAGCAAGAGTAACTATGATGAGTGAGGGGGTTATGAAAGACTAGGGGTTCGAGTCCCACAACAACTTATAAAAGCCTGGGGGTTTGAGTCCCACAGCATTTACAATACGAGAGACTGGGGGTTCGAGTCCCACAGCAACTTATGATGTTGATATGATTGGGTTTACAATTCTGATATGACATGATGGCCAATTTGCAGTAGCTGCAGGTTGTATGTGGGACTTGGGAGCCAATGTGTGCATTTTATGTGGGCCCAAGAACCGGTTATGTGCGGATTATTTTATGTTTATGCAATTAGAGCTAATGCACATATTGTACATGGCATGATATGTTACTGCATTGGCATGAAACACATGGGGTGAGGGTTAAGTTCTACTCTTAACCTATTGCCTTCATACTATTATGCTTGCAGCTCACGTTGATTGTGTCATTCCTGGTAGGA